>NW_026250123.1:0-207449 GCF_024043145.1 Alternaria conjuncta | reverse complement strand
ACCCCAACCCCTGCACAACACCCACCCACTGTTCCGCACACGAATACTGTTCCTGGGGCTTATGCACACCCTGCTCCCCCAGCGACGCCTGTCTCGGCAGTCCCTGCCGCAGTAACGCTGCGTGTAAAACGGGTTTCTGTAACGATTACGGGAGATGTGATTATGCGTCTCAGAAGAGGAAGAAGGCGACTGGACCCGGAGGAGCGAGGGGGAAAGTACATGGGAGGGTAGCGGGGGTACCCAAGGGACATGAGAGGGGGCCTGCGAGGGTGAGGGATGAGGCGTTGAGGGTTGTGGTTCCGGAGGAGGGACCGGCTGCTACCGCTACGGCTACAGCGTGAAGTCCATCATCACATCAACTATGTTAGCGTGGTATAAGAGCGTGTACTTGCAAGGCAACGGCAAAAAGACAGTCCCATCTGAATATAGATATTATCCTCAATCTCGAACAGAAAATAAATTCCTCAGCGCTTAAATATTTACAAGAAGATTATTTTCATACTAGTTAGTGTGTTGGGGTATCGTATCGAATGGCCTCCATCCCTCCCTTCCTCCCTTCCATCCCAAAACTCCTTTTTGTTGTTGGTAATCTGTAGCACATGTACAATCATGGGCATCACGGCGTCATGACCTCGTAGAACGCATGCGCGTGAGTGTGATTCATGTCTGAGACGGGGTCGTGGCTCTAGGCGGGGCGTGTGGTTCGGGGAACTACCGTTGCGGCCGTCAGTCGGGTCTTCGTGCTAGCAGGTGACAAAGCGTATGGCGGTAGCAGGTAACTGTCGGGTCCACTGCAGTGGCAATCCGGCAGATATCACCCCATCGAAACCCGATACTTGTCGTTATCCTCAATCAGCTTCTCCAAGAACGCCGCCGCCTCAACAAGAACCTGACTCTTGCTCAGCCCGCCACCTCTCACAGCAGGCACAACCTCATTCAAATCCTTGTACCCCTGCTTGATCAAATCCCGCCGCTTCTGCTCGGACAAAATATGATTATTCCGCTTCTGCTCCTCAGTAAGGTTCTCGCGATGTGCCTTCTGAGCCGCAGTGGACGCCCGCTTCTTCTTGCTACTGTCCTCCACCGTAGACGTTTTCCGAGCCTTGCCGTTGCGCGCGGCTTTCTTGGGTGTGTCTTTGCTATATCGCACCTGGCTCTTTTTCCGCTTCTTGGCTGGCCGGTCTTCGTCTTCGTCGTCGGATTCGGCGTCGTCGGATTGCGAGGCGGAGTCTCGTGGCCCGTGGGTGTAGGTGGTAGGGGTGCTTGGGCCTTGGATGCCGGCTACGGCTCGGAGGATGTGGTGTGAAGTTTCTTCAATGTCTTGTATTGATGCCCTGGCTGCGCTCTCTGCGTCCGGGTGGCCGTTGGGTATTGAGTAGCCGGATGGGCTGTTGAAGGAGTTGTCGGTGCCGAAAGTATACGACCTCTTCAAGTCGAGCTTCTGCAGCGGTGGGCCGAATT
Source organism: Alternaria conjuncta (assembly GCF_024043145.1). Lineage (NCBI taxonomy): Eukaryota > Fungi > Ascomycota > Dothideomycetes > Pleosporales > Pleosporaceae > Alternaria > Alternaria conjuncta. Next base: position 205,988 of record NW_026250123.1, on the reverse strand, counting down.
CGGAGTGGTGTTGTTGTGGCGCCTGGCTCGCTGCCCATTGTGAGGCATACTGTGTGTCGGTGGCCTGGGCGTTGTGGTTCGGTACCAATGATCCCAAGCGTTCGTGTATAAGGCCGTGTTGGGGCATTGTCATGGGCAGCGTGTTGAGATTCAGATCGGGGGCCCTACTCGCGTCGAAGCCGTTGGAGGCGGTAGACAGCTCATGGAAGCTGTGCGAGCGGCCATTCGTGTATGAAGGCTGGGCCTGGTTGAAGAGAGCCGTGGCTGCCTGGAGCTCATCCTGGGTATTGCCTAGGAAGTCTGTGTGGAGCGACGAGGGGTAGTGCTGGTCTTGGTGGAAGTTGTTCTGCAGACGAGCCTGGTCTGGTATAGTGCTGGTCACGCGGTGGACCGTGGGCGGGGCTATGAAGTCTTCCCAGTTGTTGTAGTCGTGGGCGCTCGCCTTGGTGTCGAGGGCGGGTGGGAGGGCGGCCGCGTCGACGAGGTCAAAGGGATTGGTCGAGGAGAAGAAGTTGTCGAGCTGCTGGTTCTCCATGTCGCTGAGGATGGACTGGCCATTGTGGTCGTAGGTGGCGGGCGGGCCGTCGAAGAAGTCGTTGGTGAAGGTGTCTGTTCTGCGTCAGTGTGTAGTCTCTGCGCCGTGGTCGGCAAGCGTACAGCCAAACGGCGGCGGGTCCTTGTCGTTCATGGCGGGTCGTGGGAGGCGCCTGGCCGTAGCACCCGCGAGCCCCGCGAACGACTGATGCGACAACGTCTCCAGCTTGGTGGTGGGTGAGGCCGAGGGACAGACTGCTGTCTACTCTCTGATGCCCTACCGGCTCGACCGGGCTAGACGAGACGCTGGTTTAGGCCGTCGAAGAGTCTTTACAGTGCTGGTGCGTGTGGAGGCGTCGAGACTGGCGTGGTTGGGAGGTGTTGAGAGAGTGCGCGCGATATGACGTGAGGAACGAGCATTCGCAACGGCGCTGGCTGCGCTGCCGGGATGGGGCGTCGGACAAGACAGTGCCGGTGAGCAGGCGCATCCCCAGCGGGCGGCGACAGTGAATGCGCGTGATATACTAGACAGTGAGAGACTCGGGTGTTGGATTGGATGTCAAGAATGCGTCTGGTTGCGCGTGAGAAGTTGGACCGCCATCACATGTGAAAGATGTCTTGCGCCCACCTGCTGAGCCCACTAGCGCCCACCACCTCGCTTGCTCCTTCCCTGCTCCCGGCCGCCAAGCTCTCCGAACCCTCAAAGGATGACATGCATCCACATCACATTACATCGACCTGGTTACTGTCATCACAGCATCGCTCAGGAACAGGAACTAGCACAGACTATCCCCATGCCCTTCGTTGGCGTCCTACACACATCAACGCCTCTCCTTCTGTCCAACACCTCAGTCCTGCTCGGACAAACCTTCTCACCGCAACGAGCCGTCTCGCCGGGATCCGAGTGCGCCTAGAGATCAAGAAGGGAATCTCCTCCGCCATCTTCTTCAATGGCGCGCAACCGTGTCCCAGCACTCTTCTGCGGTCCGAAAACTGCAGTGGCGGCACACGACTGTCTTTTCGTTGGCCGACCCTACCGTAGCTCCCGTCCGATCACCTCTAGTTTGCGCATCCCAGGGGTCAATCTGGGGAAACGATGACTGTTGCTACGCTTTATTCCCTCTCATCGAGCACCCGATCTTGTCGACCATTACACTCCCGGTTTGTTCCGCGACTGCTCCTCATTTCGTTACACTGTAGCCACTGTGTCGGTGCCTGCCTCGGTTGCCCATCAGCGATCTACAATGCTTGTGTCGAGCCCGAACCTCGTACGACACTACCATTTGTTAATCTCAAAGTACTAGACGTTCCCCATACTTTGCTACTCGCATTCGCTACTGCTTCCTCTTTTCGGAGTACTATGATTATGTCGGCATGCTGTTTCCTTCTGTGGCAGAACCCCGCGTACTTACGCCTTGCGACAGCAGTTCGGGTCCAACATCCAATAATGTTATCATTTTCGATGTTATAGCCAGCTACTCACGTGTGATCTAGCATCGCCATCATTTCGAGCTTGCGACCGGTCAGTATGGTAATGCTCCACGTCATGCGAGGTACACTTGCATCGCCCCGACATTCTCACCGAACACATCAAATCTCAAAAGGCACAACATCCGTCCCAAATCTCACCTACAACAGCTCCACAACTGTCTGCATCATTGCATTGTCTACCCCTCGAAGAACATTGCTGCTGTGCCATGTAAGCTGGCATGCATGGACAACCATCTACACAAACCCCATCTAACCCAATCGGGAAAGGGTGCAGATGGCCCGTAATCTACCAAGCCAACACCAAGATACTCAGCCATTCTCCAAGATACTTGCGCAAAAGTAAATTTGGGAACAAGACCGAGTCAACCGAGATGCGTCGTGTTCATCTGTCCTCAGCGCCCCTTTCATCAAGTAGGGTGTGCAACATAAAACAACTCTGAGTTCAGATCACTTTATTCACCTTCTTCTGTGATTTTTGACAATCAGTTCGAGGACTGTGACTATGGATATCTTCACTCTCATCGTCATTGTTCTCGTCCTTTTTACCATGCTACTCTGTGCTCTCTGGAGTCCAGCACCCCTACAGCCATCACCGACACAGCCGATGCCTCCGTCGCCATCTCCTCAGAAACAGAAACAGAAACAGCGTCCAGATAACATGGTCTAAACAACACATTCACATCCTACCAAGACCCCATCTACCATATCATCACCGAGCAAGCGAGATCACAAACACCGCGCGGCCCGTAAGACACAACCCCAGTCTAACGTCCATGGAATCCTACGTTAAGCCTCTTCGGGTCAAAGGTGCGAATGCTCCATACAGTACATACGACGCAAAACCTCAATAATGAGTCTCTCGCGCGATGAACCTATTACGGTCGACACATAACGATGAACTCTCGAGTCCTGAGATACTCAATTCAGAGCGAGCCCATCTCGATGTAGCTCATGCCGCGAGCAAACCGGAGCATATAACAGCGTCGGATCCACGACGTCTTGCTCGCTACATCCAAAAGCATTCAGACCCATCCAGAACCATAATCAAGCCATATCATGGGTTCCCCCATTCTTATCCTCCTCATCATCATCCTCATCATATTCACTTTAGCGCTTTGCTTCCTCTGGAAACCACCACTACGACCGCTATCACCAATACCAACGATCTCGATACACAACCCGCAGGACGGCAGCCTCGTAAAGACAAAGTTCCCGGCTATGGGGTACTACGACATTCCCGCGACGGACTAGCTATGGCTTACGTACTTCACCAGTCGTGAGCAGGGTGGTCAGGTTTAGAGGATGCTTGGCCTACGGGGAGTATCAATGTCTCTCCCCGACAAGACCAGGCAGATACGTGGCAGACGATGGACGCTGGCAACCTATCCGAAGGGGTTGACGATGTGTGGTTTCGTCGACGGTATCAGGACGATGAGATCTTTACAATCGCCGCCGCGGTGACAGGGGGTTGGGTGTGGAGTGGTGAAGATGGGCGACTGGAGATGGGGATGGATAAGGGAATGGAGAAGGCGGGGGAGGTGTATGTAACCTGCAGAGATGGAACTTTTTGATGAGATAGAGAGGGCGTTAGGTTATAAGTAGTTGTTGTATTAAAAGGTAGAGAGAAAGGCAAGATGTTGATCTCTTAGCAACTTTCCCTCTCTCTCTCTCTCTCTCTTTCCCTCTCATAAAAGCCCATCTATCATTCCCCCCATATCCACCTCCCCTATCCCATCCCTTCCCCACCTCATCGCTGCCCTCGCATCCCAACCCCTCTCATCCCCACTCCACCCACCCATCACTTTCCCCACAACCCCCCTCACAATCTTCTCATAGTGTGAATGACACCGCGTATAATTGCTCCTTCCTCCCGGTTACCAGCAGATAAAATTCCAGTGCCGAGACGATGAAGGTGTTATACACGTTGTCTCCCACACTATGAGAAGACTGTGCGGGGGAGATGGTAGGTGCTAGGTGCTTGACACTGAGCTTCGTAAATTTGGAAGGGGGAGAGGGACGGAGGGAAGGTAAACTGGATACCATGCGGTAGACAGCGCGTGTCATGCCTGATGAAGACCTCGAGAACACAAACTTCCACCTCCGCCCCTCCTCCACCCCGCCGCCTCCCCTCCGCCTCCCCCACCCACCCGAGGTGAATAGGCCCCGCGCCGGGCTTGCTGTTCTTGATATATGCGTTGGGGGTTCCAAGGTAGGTAAGTAAGTAGGTAGATAGGTAGGTAGGTAGCAAGACCGATTACATGCTGCTGCCTCGGCCACGGTCGAAGTCGTAGGGTAAACGCTTGTGTCTCGTGACGAGCCCTCTTTTAACAGCCTATGCTGGTGCTGTATCGTAGCCGACGCTGAAATTATTCAGCGTCGGCTACGATACAGCACCAGCCGAGGTTCTTAGAAGAGGGCCCGACGATGGCATGTGCTCTGCGCGGGCAGGCTTGCATGTTGAAATGCACCAAGCATGTGTTGTCCGCGCTGGGTGGCAGGGTGTTGGATGCCGCCGTAGAATCGGATGTGATGCGACCTATATCTTGGACGAGCTTGGAGGCGTTGTGGCGTGGCGATGTCATTCTTCTTCCTCGGTAGTTGTAACTGGCACAACCGGCAGCTCTCAGGGAAATGTTTCCGTAATTGATGTCGACATGCTCGTCGAAATCCAGGTATTCCGTTTCGTGTCGACGCCCTCCTCTTATTTCATCCAAACGGCGCCAACAAGAGCACAGCCCCAACCCCCAACGCAACAACCATAATCCCCACTCCTCTAGCATTCACCACCGCACCCTTCGAAGGCAACGGCGCACCCTTGAGTTCCATATCCGTCGGTCTCGCCACCACATCCACAGCATCGAAATACGCATACTTGACCCTCTCGCCATCCTGCAGATTCTCATTCGTAAGCACACTCGCCTCATTCGGAAAATCCATAATCGGAACCGCAGGATAGAAGCCCTTGTTCTGAATGATATACTGCGCCAGCGCATACAACGCATAGTTCTCCGCATTGTTGGCAGCGTCGTACGACATTTGCGTGGAGAGGACGGCGAGAAGTTTCGAGCGCGTGGCGCCGTAAGCGTATTTGAGAGTTTGGAAATCAGTAGGCGTTTCGGGTTGTTCGTTGAGGACGCCGGCGAGGACGGACGTGTTCATTGCGCCTTCCGAGACGGAGATGAGCCATTCGGATGTCGAGTTGGGAGGGGCGGGCATGGGGCGTTGGACGACGGCTGTGCCAATGGAGGCGAAGTGCATCACCATGCGTGCCCAGAGGGAGGCGCGGTTGTAGTATTCCATCAGCCGGTCTTTCTCCATTTGGTTGTCGGCTTTCTTATTAATACGATTATTGAGGGAGTCCATGCGGAAGTAGTCGGAGCAGAAGACGATGTGCGGTTCGTTGCCGATATTGTAGGCGGCGTGGTCGCCTTCGCGTTTATTGCCTTTGTCGCAAAGGTCCATGGGGTCGTCGCAGCGGATGTGGATGTCGGAGTTTACGGCGCCGGTTCCTCCTTCCAGGACGCCGAAGTTGGCGGCGCGTTGCAGGTTCGTGGCTATCATGTCGGTGTAATTGGCGTTTATCGAGGGGCCGAAGAACTCTCGTGCGGGTTGGGATGTGAGGTCGAAGGGCGTTGCGGCGGCGAAGAGAATCGTCATCTCGGAGAAGCCATCGCGGATGTCTTCGATCTCGGAGAAGTCGCAGCCCTCGCCACCGGTGAGGGCTGTCGCGTAGGTAGGCCTGCCGGCGCCTTTGTCGTCGCCAATAACGCCATCGGGGGCTGCGTATGCGCGTGCTACGAGGCCAGCGAGGAGTACGGGAGGGAGGTGCAAGAGCGAGTGGAGCGTCAGCATGTCGACGAAGCTGCCGGTGACAGCTCGGTCGATCGAAATGTTAACGCGAGATGTTGGGAATTGCGGGCATGGAGGTTGTGCCGATCCTGTTCAAACACGAGGCAATGATGTACGGGTGCAGTGAACCGCGTTCGTCGCGCGGGAACAGGGCGGAACGGGGAGTGCAGGCTTCAAGGATGCCGTTAGCAGAGGGCATGAGGTTCGGATGGAAAAAGTAAAGCGCATGAAGGGGCGGCGTACCCGTGCAGCCATGCGAGGCTGATCCCCAGTTTTCTGACTCTCAGACGCAGTCAGACGCTTAGACACGATATTCTGAGACAGTAGTCTTCGCATGCGGCCGAACTCTGATGTTGGCATAGAGGTGGAAGTAATAAACATGGCGGTTCACAGTCTCTCCCATCGAGACTTCTCATTTGAATCGCATCTTCATGAGCATCCATATCGTGGAATGCGCTCTTTGTGCGGGAGGTGGTGTCGCAAGTCGCTGGATGAGGCAAGTATCGGCTCGCATTCGAAACGCGAAGCTGGCGCCAAGACCACGCCGTCACCACTCCGCTATGCATCGTCAAAATATGAGACCAACGAGATACTACTGTTTGAACCGAGGTAGACAGCATCTGATTGCGACCACATCTCGACTAGAGTGTTAGCGGTTCCGCAACTCGAGGACAGTCGCGTCTAGGTGCAAGACAACCTTAGAAGCTAGAGCCATGAGTCAATGTGCTCGGCACTGTCCGCTTCATTCTGGTGTGTGGCGTGCATAATAGACGATGACGAAGACATGCGATCCGTCGTCTCTTCTAGAGTTGATGAAGGATAGTTCTGTTTCGTTTGGTATACGTACTCCCGCTGCATCTAGGACGAGATCTGTATTCGATATACTCATAGAGTGCACTCCCCACGGGGATGATCTCATCATCACATGCCCTGGACTGCACTCATCAAAGTGCAGATGAACGTGCAGTAGCCTAAACACATGGAGCCACCATGACCATTAGCCGCCTCCGAGCAAGATACGGCACACCGACACTCCGCCATACTGAGCGAACCCGTTCAGTGCCAAACAAGCGGTCGGCAGAAGCGTGGGGAGGGTGTTCGCTGGACGGGCACCGCCCCGCTTCTGTTGGCAGCCGTCCATATGCACCTTACCGCTCCAATCAATCCACCTCCCCAACCGTACAGCGGGTCTTCGAGTATCGGCGTGGCGCAACAGCGGATAGTCTGGCGAGTAGTTCAGACCTTGGTGTATGAAGTGGTGCGTAAAGAGGGTGGGCAGCGGGGTCGTGTCCGGTATCTCGTCACCACAGCAGAGCCGCAAGTCTGCAGGTATTTGTGCTTGCGCTTAGCTCCCCGGATGGACTCCTTCGCTTGAGATACAAGGAGGTCATCTCACTGTGACTGTGACTGAACAAGCCAATTCAAAGTCTTGACACCAAACGGATTAACCCCACAGACAGACAGCGGGAGTCGACACGCTAAGCCCTACCCTTCCTGCTAGCATCGCCAACACTCCACCATGCCGGGCGAAGATACGACGCCCTCGCGACCACCCAGTGAGTTCTGATTCGCTTGCATGCAATGCCGTCGTTCGCAAGGCTGTCTTCAGCCTTCTCTCCAATGAATCTGCGTACGAGGCTGAGGCTGATCCCCCGTGCGCCACAGCAGCCCACCCCGCCAGTCCCACCGCGAGCATGTCGCTGGACGCCGCCCTCAGACACTACAATAATAATAATCGCGTCTTGACCCGCCCGCTCGACGACTGGGTCCAACAGCCCGACGTTTCCGCGCGACTAGTCCTTTTCTCCGAGGAGTACCTGCAAGGGCTCCCCCAGACAGATACAGAGCATCTGCTGCGTGCGACCGGGAGCACAATCAAGAGCGGTTCGTTATCGTCGATGGCTCCTGGGGCTCTCCTCCACCAGCACAACCCCACCCACAACCCTCCTTCACTCCGCTCTTGCATCACCGATATCACCGACGCCACGCCCACGGAAACAAGCATAAGCACCGGCCTCGTCAGCCAACTGTCTGGCGTCCCGCTCCTCGAAGACAACAACGGGGTCTTGGAGATCCCCCCCGCCCACTCCCGTACCCCCATCTACGAATGCGCCTTCTGGTTCCTGAACTGCAACTACGTCTCGCAGAACAAAGAAGAGTGGGAAACACACTGCCAGTCACACTTCCGCGGCGAGGAACCACCGCTGACGGCCCAATGCCCGCTGTGCGACTGGGAAGTAACGTGTGATCAGGGGAGGCAGGCATGGAAAATGCGTATGGAGCATTTGGCGTACGAACACACGATGCGGGGGCAGACGTTACGCACTTCGCGACCGGATTTCCGGCTGTTTGAATACCTGTGGCAGAGAAGGTTGATCGATAGTGAGGATCTGAAGGAGTTGAAGGGTGGAAATCATAACTTGACACATCCGCCGGGGAATTTCGTCGAGATGAATGGAAGTAGGCGCGAGAGGGATGGCAGGAGGCATCGCGCGCAGCATGCGAGGGTGCCGAGACCGCCTGAACCGCGCCGGTACTGAGGGCCATGGGGGATGTTTGATGGGCTTCACCCCATCTCTTGCCGTTAGTTCCCACTTCTCTCGTCTTTCTTTCTCTTCCCAATTGCTCTTCTCTTCTCATACCTCTTCCTTTCCACTTGATATCTGTCCGCAGAATGGCATACCCAGAACACAAAAAGCATAGCTCAGGCGTTACGGAGTACCCCATCTTTTTAATCCCTTCTCCATCTCTTTCTCTCGGACTGTTCGGAAGCCAGCCGCACAGGCAACGAGCTATCAGCTCCATATACGCAAAACTGCAAAACATACGTAGCTAGTTCCTTCTCCGTCGCTCACGGCGCAATCCAACTATATACCCTCCTCTCTAGCCTCCCACCATCCCAACTGAGCCCTCAATGCATCCGCCTCGAGTAGCTCCCGCCCCCAACGACCGATTTGCTGAATGTGATTCGTCATATCTACAGCAACTTGACCTCATACCGTCATCTTCAGCCGCACGAAAATGGCTCAGGTCCAGAGCTGGAAATGCGCGCGGCGCGTCTGCCTGATTTCTCGTGTGGTGACACCAATATAGGCTAGCGGGGTTTCCGGATGGGGGAAGGGCTAGCCGTGAACGCAAGAACTACCTAGGTACGCACAGTGTTGCTGTTACCAAACCGAAGAAATCGAACCAACCCAACCGTGGACATTTGATTGATACGCACTGTGATTATGGAACAAGGTACTTGAATAACATTCGACATCCTAATTTTGGAATGTAGGTAAGGCTAGTGGAGTTGAGGGAGTACAAATTGTGAGTAGCTAAGATGTTACGTATAACTATACATCTACTAGACGACTATCCCACGGCCTAGTAATTCTATCTACAACACCCTTGTGCCCTGTTTTCAGTTTTCCTTATCGATTTAACTAGGCCCGGCAAAACTTTTACTTAGATCTTCCTCTTACGATTTTGTATTCTATGTTTTGTGTACCTTCCTACGCTTTCTCTACCTCGTAGAGTGGTAGTACTACATCTTACAGCGAATTCGGAAACGCGCGCATTCTATCCTGTGTCGAGTGCGCGGATTTTGCAAGACCGTTCTGTATCTGATTAGCGAAGCGATGTCCCCGCTGTTGCTTCGAGCTCGAGCTGATCGTGGGCGTGTAGTTCGTGATGTTGATTCAAAGGTATCGGTTCGTGTTGGATGTGAGGTGAGTGGACTTTACGAATAGCGCTGAAGGTAGAGCATGGATGTAGCTAGTCTGTTGCTGTTATGTAGCGGTGTGGCGTAATTTGTAAAGTTAGGTTCAGACCACGCTGTTCTAGGAGTGATGGTTCGCGATGGCTATCTTGGTATTGGGGTTTGAAGTGAGATTGAGAGTTTGGGAAGAGTTGTGTGTAGATAAGTGTGGATATAGGAAAAGTTGAAGAACAATTGATGAGAATTTGCTCCCGAGGGCTTGAGGTTGCATCTTGTGTTAGAACTTACTATCTTCCCTTACTACCTAGGGAGACTTCCAGTCTAATACTGCCTTCTGACGCCTTTCTTTCCCCTCTTCTTCTTTGTAATCAACACTCTTTTCTTGCTTCTATTCATCTGTTTATCCTATCTCTGATCACTACTATTCTGCCCTCCCGCACCCAACGTCCCTGTTCTCGAAGGAGGACACAACCGCCGCGGAATAACTCTGTGTAGACTCGGAGGTGTGATCGAGCTTTGTGTGGATATCGAAGCTTGTTTGACCGTTTTGATGTGATTCGTTGTTGGTGCCTGGGTGGCTTGCAGCTCTCAGCCTCACAAGGTTGTCTCTTGCCTGCGAAAGACACCAAACGAAGGAATGGCGGTCATCGAAAATACTGACGAATAAATTAGATACAGGAAAATAGTAGTGGCAATCGTAGGTCGATCTGAGGCCTCTCGTACTTAATGCGCGGAGACGGAAGTTAATGCTTGAGTGAGTCGGCGCAATATTAAGGCGTGGTTGCACGGCGTGGCGCTTCGCTAGCAGCAACGGCCGTAGTTACGGCCCCCGATGACGTTGTAGCCACATCCCTCGCATAGAGATCCGGAACGCTGCGAACATCATGCCGATTATCCTTCGCACATCTCACATAAGGCCAGCCACACAGATATGGAGGCGCAAGAGATGGAGTATATAGATGGCAGGCTGCGATGGATATCGTTCGGCATTTCAAGCCTGCCAACAACTCCACAACCCTATTACACCAAGTCGAACAAACCTTAGAAGTTTCTAGCCTACAAGACACCTAAACACATCCTCTCGACATAATGTCCAACATCAAGTTCAACCCCGCATCCGATATTCCCGACCAGTCTGGCCGAGTGTTCCTGATCACTGGTGGTATGTGGCATCCTTTACGTCTGGTCTGGCAGCCCACTAACCTTCACAGGCACCACCGGTCTTGGAGCGTCATCCATATCTTTTCTCGCATCTCACAACCCTGCGCACATCTACTTCAGCGGTCGCAACAAAGCTCGCGCCAATGAACTCATCTCCAAGATCGCCATGGCCTCACCCTCCACCAAAGTTACCTTCATCGAGTGCGACCTCGCGAGTCTCGCATCCGTCCAATCTGCCGCCAAACAGTTCTTGTCATCGTCTGATCGCCTCGATGTTCTTATGTGCAACGCAGGTATCATGGCCGTACCTAACGACGTAAGCAAAGATGGCTACGAAATCCAATTCGCAACAAACCACCTCGGCCACGCGCTACTCATGAAGCTGCTCATGCCCATCATGCTCGACACCGCATCGCAACCAAACGCCGACGTCCGCATCGTCAACCTCTCATCCGTAGCTTACAAACAAAACGTGCCTTCCACTGGCATCGAGTTCTCAAAGCTCAAGACCAAAGGCGCAAACTACGGTTCCTTCTTCAGCTTCAACAAATGGGTCTGTTACGGCCAGTCCAAGCTAGCCAATCTGCTTTACGCTACTGAACTGGCTGCTCATCACCCGAGTATCACGTCTGTGGCGGTGCATCCTGGCTTTATCCAGACGGACCTTTTCGCGAGCACGAACTTTATGGATCGTCAGGTTGTGAATATTATCTCCGGCGGGAATTGGCTTGATACGGAACAGGGGGCGTATAACCAGACTTGGGCGGCTACTACCAAGAAGGAGAACTTGGTCAATGGAGCTTATTACGAACCGGTGGGCGTGAGGACCACGCCAAGTACGAAGCTGGGGCGGGATCAGGCGTTGGCGAAGGAGTTGTGGGAGTGGACTGAGAAGGAGTTGAAGACGTGGGTGTGAGACCTGGAGATCTCGGTCAGCGTTTTGATTTGCGAGTCTTGAATAGATCGTATCCGTAGATATGCTTGTTGTACTTTGGTAATTTCTCGTACTTAGACTTTCTTCATTGGTAGCACAGCCCATAATGCGCAGCAGGCGGCCTTAACGTTCAGAAGGTCCCCGCTTGTTGTCAGTAGGCGCACAATACCTCGGTTGGGCACCTGACAGCAGTGTACGGATACTTTTCCGTGAGTAACGTTATAAGTAGTGGTGTACTCGCCGTCGTGGTGGTCGTTATCGCGGCAAGCAACACTTGGACGTCCACCTTTGGTCGCTGCTTCCAGACGACCTCGTGGTAGCAGTGATCGACAACGCACCAGAAGGTTTCCAAAGTGCTGGTAAACCGTTTCGCTCCACAACCCCATGGGGTAGTGGACGTTTTCGCGATCCGTTGGCCAACTTCCTTCGCTATCGCACCCGCCCACCAGGTGAACACGGCCGTGAAGCACGAGGACGACCCGACAAATTCTCTTGAGCACATGGCCTAAACGATCTCCACTGTGATCCTTCCATGGCACAGGCTCGGATGAGGCACCGCTGCATACCAGCCGCACCGCTTAGACGGCAACTAGCCATTTACCAAGAACCATCAATGCGGCGTCTCAATGTTTAGTATCACCAAGTACCGATAGACGAACCCGGTCTGCCCCGTGGAGAAACCAAGCAAAGTTGTGGGATATTCCTTTGTTGGATGATGGCCAAGACGATGAAGGCCCGGCGGACTGACTTGGCTCCGCGTTGATTGGCCGAATCCACAGCGGAAAGACTTTTAGCTCCTTCTCCTCAGCCAGCGGCCTCGAGACGAAACCTCAGGCTAAACCGCAAACCAATCCCACCGCGGACTTGTGTCATCCAGAAACCTGGTGGGACCCATAAACCACGCACCGAAAGACCGCGTCTAACACCCCATCCGTGCGACAAGCGTGCACGCCATCTAGTTTCCCCGCAATGCAGCGCATGCTCAAGATCTTGGACCTGTCTCGGCCCCCTTGGCCTAGGCCCATGTGCGACGTTGGCCTCGACTGACAAGCCATGAAAACACTTGACCTCGCGCGACATGGCGCAACACCAAGATTTCGGTGGCTTGCCAATGTGCCTTTGCTCTGCGACAAGACCACGAAGACTCCAGGGTTGGGGCTGGGCTCCTCACCGGAACCAGTCACGAGTAGTGAGCTCGGAGTATCAATGCGACGTTCATGTCAGGAAAGAGTCTTGGTATTTTGCGGGTTACCTTCCCGGGACGAGTACCGTATTTCGTGTTCTCATTGCGACGTCAGCCAGGATGGGCTGGGGAGGAGGAAGAACAAGGAATGGCATGATGGAAGCCGTCAACTCTACGCCAGAGTGCTACGTCCCTCGTTGAAGGTTGTACCAACACTACGTGAGCGCTTACTCCCCGCTGAACAGCAAAGTTCACGATGCGGGCACCACTAGACCGAACACGAGACCACCGACCACCGGCTCCGACATACCTGTCCTTGCCAAAAAAAAAACCACCGGAGGCGGGCAAAGCCAACCTGGCACTAAGCACGCCCAGCACCTAGGGTACGCCCTGCGAGCTTGTGTGCCGCACGTTTGCATGTTCGCGATTCGGCAGAACGCACAATGATAGTCAGGCTCCAAGACCAAGCAAGCGGGCAGACTTGCCTTCGGGGACCCCGCGACCCCATTCCCCCAGCGCCATTCAGCCTCAAGTGTGTCCAAGGCGGCCGGAAGAAGCGCGCTTACCATGTCTTGGAACGCATGCATGCGCGGAGGTACCTAGACAATTGTCGTGTGATTTCGGAACATCGCTTGTAGAGAAGGAACTGGGGCGAAGTATGGGATCCACCGCACTTGTGCGACGCTGAGGGCGGGGATGGAGGTGTATAAGAGTGCTACTCCACGTCCCCCGGATTGTTGATTTCCCCAGATCAACCAGCTCAGGCTTCGGTGATCCAACGGGCGTCTTACCCACACCCTTTACACCTCATACTCTTATCTTTTCAGAGAGGTTCTTTGAACACCACCCATCATGTCTGAGAAGAAGAACGATGTCGTCATGCTCGAGCAGACGATGACTCGGGATGAAGAGCTCATGAAGCCTGTGCCCATTGTCGGCAAGGTGGATTACTCTGGTGCTTACGAGAAGACTGATCCCCGAGAGATTGCGCTTGTCAAGAAGCTCGACCGATGGATTATGCCCATGTTGTGGAGCATGTACTGGCTCAATTACCTTGGTATGTCACTCCTCTCTCACAGTGATCTTTTTGGAAGCACTTACTTACACATCGCTCTGTCTAGACCGCAATGCCATTGCACTGGCCCGCCTCGACGACCTCGAAGAGGATCTCAACCTCACCAGCGAGCAGTACCAAACCTGCGTGAGCATTCTCTTCGTCGGATACCTCCTTGGCCAAATTCCCAGTAACATGTTCCTCAACCGAACCCGTCCATCGCGCTACATGGGCTGCTGCATGATGCTCTGGGCCGTCGTCTCCGCCCTGACAGCTCTTTCCAAGGACTTCACCGGTCTCCTTCTAACCCGCTTCTTCCTCGGTGTAACAGAAGCCCCCTACTACCCCGGTGCTGTCTACCTGCTCTCCATGTTCTACACCCGCAAGGAAGTCGCCACCCGCATTGCTATCCTGTACACCGGAAACATCCTCGCGACCGCCTTCGCCGGCCTCATCGCCGCAGGCATCTTCCACGGTCTCGGCGACGTCGCTGGCATCACGGGATGGCGCTGGCTGTTCATTCTCCAGGGTGCTGTCACCTTCGTCATCGCCGTCGTCGGTTTTTTCTTGCTTCCAGATTTCACCCACAACACATGGTGGTTGACGCAAGAAGAGCGCGACCTAGCCACCAACCGCATGGCCCTCGACACCGTCGGCAACAAGGGCGAGACGTCCGTGTGGGCTGGTTTCCGCCAAGCAGGCAAGGATCCCATGGTCTGGATCTTCGCTTTCATGGCACACATGCATCTTGCCGCCAACGGGTTAGTAATATCCATGATGCGAACTGTGTGTGTGAGACAAATACTGACTTCGTACACTCATCTTTAGGTTCAAGAACTTCTTCCCTACCGTTGTCCAGACTCTTGGTTTCAGCAAGACCATCACCCTTGTTCTGACTTGCCCGCCTTACCTCATTGCTGGTGTTGTTACGATCGCTGTCTCGTGGTCTTCTGGCAAGTTCAACGAGCGCACTTGGCACATTACTATTTCCAAAGCCGTTGCTACCTTCGGCTTTGGACTGGCTTGTGCTGAGATTGGTACTGCGGGTCGTTACGTCGCTATGATCATCTTCACCATTGGCACTTATGGTGTTAACTCGCTCATCCTGGGTTGGTGCGGATCGACATGCGGTCAGACGCCCGAGAAGAAGGCTGTTGCTATCGGTATCGTGACGACGGTTATGAACGCTTCGTTTATCTGGTAAGTTCCCCTTCTACCTCTTCTTCATCACCTCAAAGAATCAGTTGCTAACACGGATAATAGGACACCATACCTATGGCCCAAGTCTGACGAGCCTCGCTACATCATTGCGCTCAGCTCCTCGGCTGCCTTCTCCGTTATGACTGCGCTGTTGGCGTGGGTGGCGAAGATTCTCTTCACGCGCAAGAACAAGAAGCTCAGAGAGCAGGATAGCGAGAACATGACCTTCTACGTGTACTAGATGCTTGCGCATGGTTGCGATCGGTAACACGATGGATGGGGATAAAATCGGCTGGCAAGAGCTGGCGCAGATTAGATGGAAGATAGTACATTACAAGCTGAGAGCTTGATGAATACGCACATATGAATGATGAATTGTTCAATCTTGAAGACTAGCTGTATGCATCGATATGATTGCGCATCATGATTTGAATTCCGCAAAGACTCATACATAATCTAGCGATGTAGCCTGCAAGCCTCCTCCTCAACTTCCAACATACAGCATTCTTCACTGCCACACGCTAACCCCACATCCATACTATAGAAGGATCGAATTCCCAATAGTACTTGAACCCTTTCTTCTTCTCCAACATCGCCTTCCCACGCGCGATCAACGCCGCCTCATCGCGCTGGGAAATACCAGCTTGGATGGCTAATTTCCTGCACGCGAGACGGACTACTTCGTTGTAGTCGTATAAGCGCATTCGCGTGCGGCTGGGGTCTGTTGGATTAGGCCTTGATTCAAATGCAAGGCATTCGAGATCGTTCTTGTTCAAGCAGAAGTACTTCTCGGACTTGGATACGTTGATACATGTTGTCGCGGATGCGTTCAATGTTTCGGGATTTCGCCGTTTGTTACGATAGATATAGTTCTTCCAATTTCGCTTCCACTGCGTAGGAGTGTCATTTGGTTCTAGCAATGCTGCTCTTAACGCCGCTTCATGGTCAGCTTGTTCTCTGGCTCTTTTCGCAGCGGCTTCGCGTTCTGCGGGGGTCGGAGTGGGCGTTTTGGGTTCTATTTTGACTGGTATACTAGCAGCTTCGACCTCCTTGTTCGATGACACGGGAATGGTCGGTGGCTTGGGTGCTATTTTGACTGGTACAATGATAGGTCTAGCTTTCTTGCTCGATGGTACGGGAGTGGTCGGCTCATCGTCACTATCATCGGGAGTGGCTGGGCGTTTGCGTTTCGGTGCCTTCGCTATCGAAGGTGAAGCTTCTATTTCGCTTTTCAAAGACAAAGGCTCGTGCTTGATATTGATGGCTGAGGAAGGTGGGGTGAGTAGCTGGGGTGCTAGGGTAGGCGAGGTGGGTTCCTCCTTGATGAGGGGCTGTGACGTTTCCTTGACCATTTTGGAGTCGCGGCGATGGAGTGCCATAGTGGGTGAATGGGAAAGAGCGTTGGTTAAATAAGAAGCGGTAAGACACTTGAAAGGTGTCTTTGGCAGAGGTCTTAGACATATGAGACAATGCGACAGAGGTACTTTAGGAATAAAGACGTTGGAACAACTGTGCCTCTTAACAAAACGGCCTTCCGAACAAAGTTTAGGCTTGCTGCACAATGAGGGGTAAAGTACCAAATCAGTAATCCTGGATGCCACGTCAAGATGCATTGAGGTATTGGTAGACTACCATAACCAGCATAATCGAGATCGTTTCGCGTGGTGGTGCACTAGAACGAAACGACTTTGGTAGCCTTCCCGTCAACGTCCCGACGAGACCCTGATTTGCGAAAACAAGATTCCTGCGCGAAGCGCAAGGACAAGATTAGGGCTTTCAGAACATTGAGAGTCTAGTAGCCACTCCGGTTATGGTCATCCCCATACTTCTCGCACATCAACCTATCCTCCTCATCCTCGCGCATCCGCCTGAGTTCATCTTGTCGCATGGATTCTTTGTAGCGTGCAATCTCCGCCCCGGTCCTTCCCCCTTTGGCATACAAGAGGTTGTCGTAATTACTGGAGAGTGTTAGCATCATTGCAGCTGCAGTATACATCGGTCGCTTACCCTCTGGCGTGCTTATCGGCAAACAACTTCTTTCCTTTGGCAAGGAACTCTTGCTCGTTATCCTGCGATATGCCGGCTAGCATAGCTTCTTTCCGAAAGGCTAGTTTCCCACAGTCATCCCATCTGTAGTCCTTCTGGGGCATCTGGTTGTATGCGTTCACGGATGGGCGATGTGGGATGCACTTGAGCTCCTCTGGCTTCAGGTCGAAGAATGCCTTTGCGTTTTTGACGTTTACATTCTTTCCTAGGTCGCTTGAAGTGAGTTCCTCGTAGGTCTGGTTCTTGGATACCCAATCTTTCCAGTCTTTCTTCCATTGTGCGATTTGCTTCTTTCGCTCTTTCTCGGCTTTCTTCGCTTCAGCAGCTTCTTTCCTCTTCGCAGCGTTTGCGGCTTTGACTGCGGCCTCTTCCTCTTTCTTCTTCGCCGACGCGAGCTTCTTTGCAAGCGTTTCTTCGGACTGTGCTGGCTTCTTAGGTGTCCTTGGTCCACGTGAGGCTTCGCTCTTCCTCGCTACCTTTGAGGGCGTCTTCGTTTCGGCATCATCGTCGTCGTCTTCGGCCGGTCGCTTGAGGTTGGGCGTTTGCGCTTGTTCAGCTGGCTTCAGCGGCTTGACCGACGTCTCTTCGATACGCGTTACTTTGGGCCCGTGCTCATCGGAGTCTGGAGGGGGAGTTTGGAGTTGCTGGCGGCTCTCCGTTGATGATGCCATCGCTGCATCGGAGTTCATGATGTCATTCAACAAGGTTGAGTGCGAAGCTTGGGATAGACAGAAGGGTCAATGGCGTCAGATTGCTCAGGATACTAATGACGTTGGAAACTTGGGAAGCAAAGATGACAGGTACCAGATGTGGCATCAGAAAACATATATACCGCGCACTGCGTTCCGATCAAGAGACCCTGCCGCTGTGCCAACCTTATCGCATGGGGCTACAGGTGGGGTGGTGCCCGTGCCGGAGCCGTTTCCGGGCTACGTCACCCCCACCTCATTACCCCTGATGTCCCCACCATGTACCCTTCTCATCACCAACCCTGAAACCGCTGGCACCTATCTCGCTGATCTGAAACACGATATATGTGATCGTACTCGCATCAAATATTTGAACAACTCCAATGCCTTCAACGAATTAAAATAGAGCCAGCACGATGCCCGCCAGTGCGAAATGATGTCACACAGCATTTACCTAGGTACGTTAATTTTTCCGCCGACCTTGTACCGACGTCATCACATTAAAATGTGCTTGATCCCGTTATGGATTTCAGCATGGAGATTCTGTTCCGACGACAAGGAAAAAATGCATTGAATAGCTCACTTCCGCCCATAGTTTAAGCAGCAAAGCGATGAACTTCAGGTATCAGCAAAAACCGTTGGAAGCCTTGCGACAAATAGCAACAGCTAGGTGCCTACTACTACAAAACGACGCAGGTTCAAAACCGGTATCCAAGCAACGAAAGAGAAAAGAATGATAAACCACGGGTATCGCATCGCTCCCCCATCGATCAACTCAACTCCTTCAAACTCGCCTCCACATTCTCCCAAGCCTTCGGGGACATAATCAAGCTCAGCCAATAACCCCCCGCATGATCCTTCCCCAAAATATGCACCAACAGCCTATTCGCCGGATTCGGTATCCTACTCGAGCAATGATGAAACGCAGGCATACCAGGCGGATTACTCCTTCCCTCACTCTCATCACCAGCCCTCACAACCGCAGGCCCAAAGTCGACAGTAGAAAAGAACTTGGCTTTCGACCAGTCGGTAAAAGGCACCAACATCGCATCCGCGTCACTGTAGAGAAGCGTCGATGGATCGCCGGAGATACGCTGCTCGCGAAGACTGGCAAGGACTTGGCCTTCGGTTGCTTGTTCGAGGAGGCGCTGGCGGTTGTGTAGAGCGATGGGACCGAGTGGGCCGGTTGCCATGTCTGGAGAGAGGAAGGTGAAGCCGGGGACGAGCATGTTTTGCATGTACATGCCCTTCGCGTTGATGAGTTCAGGAAGACGGAAACGAGCGTTCATTGCGTGGAGGGCGGTCAAGGGACGGGGTGATGGCAGAGAAGATGCGATACAGCGGAGTGTCCATGCAGTGAGCACATCGCCATCGCTGATGAACGGTGGTTTCTCGACTATACCGTCATCGTTCTCCTGCACAGGTAGGTCTTGCTCAGTTGCTACGCGCAATTTCGCCACGACGTCCTTTGGCAGGTAAATCGTCTGCGACTTTGGAGCAGGACCAGTAAGCATATCCCATGCGAACCTCGCTCCAAATTTGACCATACTCAGCCCTTTGAGCTGTTTGGCCTTGAGTATGTACTCCTCTGCCGGCTGAGTCGTGTTGTCAGTCAGTGCACGTAGCATGTCTTCCCGCGCCCCTAGTACAGGCGGCACTTCGGTCTCTTTTCCGGCTAATACCATCGACCACGCGCAGAGGAGGTTTTGGTTGCCAATTACATCCATCAAAGTATGGGGCCAGGAGAGTCCCACGAGTGTTGCGTTGGTAAAAGACGTGATGTGGACCGAAATTTGTGGCGTGTCTCCAGCGATCAAGTCCTCAAACGTCATGGGCGCGTCGGCGCTAGCGGCCAGGTCATTGAACTCCGTGGGTCCTGGACAGATCAAGACGGCTCTGTTGGCTTTGGGAAGCTTCTTGGCTAGGTCGTGCTCTTCGATGGGAGTGTTGATGGTGACATGGCTGTACGAGAAGGCGGGTCGCTCAGATGTGAACTGGCGTGGGACATGAATCTCCAATGCACCCTTGTTCTATCATCCAACATGTTAGCCGTACTGCTTCCACGCGAAATCAATCCGAAAGATGCCACTTACGTTGAGTCTCAAGCGTCCTCCAAGCTTCCTCCAGTCCCCATTTTCCAAGAGCTTTGCTAGAGAGGACCGGAGCCTATCCGCATCGAGAACATCGTTGAAGCAGAGTGTCCATGTAATTATGATGCTACGGAAAGTCTTCGTGTCGTCTAGTGTGTGTACTGGAAGGACGTCGTCGTCGGCATATGGGGTTGGTGTAGCATCTACTGCTGGGGAAGATTGCTTTTTGAATCGCTTGAGGAAATCCATTGCTGAGACGCTAAACTTGCGAACTGTGAAAGGTGCTCAACAATGAGTGTTATTTGTCAAATCTATTTACTTCTGCTCTGCTTTTAACACCGTATGAGAATCCCTGGCCAAAGTCGCGTTCGGAACACGGATTCGTGGGTAGCCGGAGAATATGTTATCGTCGTTGTATCAAAAGGGGCTCGCTAGATCGACGCCTCGTCTCCACCTCTGCAAGTAACTAGTCTCAGGTAAAACTAGCCGCACGTACCAACACGAGAAGGATTTCCGCCGTGCCACCGAATCTCTACAGGCGAGTCAAGAATACGTTCTTATCGTTGTGTCAAAATAGGGGCTCGCTAGATCGGCGCCTCGTCTCCCCCTGCGCAAGTAACCAGTCTCAGGTAAAACCAGCCGCACGTACCAACACAAGAAGGCCGAATCTCTACAGGCGATCGGACAACGGATACTAGCGATCCGCCTACGTTCCATGCGCTCCAAACCACGCATCGACCTCGTCGCCTGTGGCAAGCTCGTCGTCGTCGTCGTCGTGGATGGCTTCAACTCTGCCATGCCTGCGCCTGAACCGCCTCCCCCTCACCCGCGTCGTAGACTCATTCCGCTTCCGCAATGCCAGTCGCTTCGCAACCTCATTTGCCTCGACCAGGCTGACCAGCTTCCTCTTCTGCCCTTGATTCTTCTCGGCAAACTCCTTGCAGACTTCCCACACCTTTGTCGTAGCATCGCGAGTATCTCGGGACTTTTCGACGAAGGATTCTGGACGTCGTGAAAGCACGTTAGTATTCACGTTCCCGATACCAAGATGTCTGTGGCGACGATTTTGCCCTGCGTCGCTGGGAGGCGGAGGGTTGCTGAAGACCTCTTGAGCCAGATATGTATCCTCTGCCATCTCAAACGGCGTACGTCCTGATGCGTTCTCACGGAAGAGAAGGTCAGGACGGCATTGGAGCATGACGCGCAAGACTTGATCAGTACCACGCCGTACGGCAAGATGGACAGGCGTGTCGCCCTCGCCATTGACGATACTGAGGTCGTCGCCTTTGTTGAGCTCGAAAAGAAGTTTGAGAATGTTTTCGTGGCTCTCCGAGTTATAACTTGTTGAATTGTGGGGAAGAGCGACGTGAAGCCAGCGTGCAAGAGGTGTAGCTGCGCCAGGAGCCGCCGTTGTGCGTTCGGTGAACAGGCTAGAGAGAAGGCGAGTGTCGATGAGCGCCAAAAGCTCGCGGAGCTTCTCTAGGTCTAGCTGGTAGTTCAAATGTTTGTGCAGGATTGAGTGGATAATGTTCGCTCCGGTGTTGTCGCGTGTGGTTTGATCGGCACCAGCTTCCAGAAGAACCTTCACCATTTCGACACGGTGCTGAGAGAAAGCAAGCTGCAGGGGCGTCATGCCATTCGCAGAACGATGTCCAATCGCCTTGGGATGAGTTTTGCATAGATGTCGAAGCAGGCTCACCGACTCTTCACCCTCCTTGCCCAGAACCACCGAATGGAGCAGTAGATGCGAGCGTAGGTCGAGCCACTTTGTGATAGACGACTGTAGGCCGCCTTGGGTCTTCGCCAGGTTCTGGATGCGAATATCGTCTCGATGACTGTCCGCAAACTCCATATAACAGCGCAAAGCGGTGTCACTAGCGAACCACTCGACGCTCTCCAAACTTGTGTAACGAGCGGCATGAAGTAAAGGCGGATGCTTCGCCCCAACTGCTTTCGTCTGGGTCTCTCTCCCTTCATTCGCCCAGTCCGCTCGCTTCCTGCCGTGCACCGATAGCCCTTGGTAGTACTTTGGCTTCACGGGTATCTCGATGCCGCTCTTCTTCACAAGATCGTCCAAAGGAATGCCAGCCCCAGTGTTCTTGATGATGATTCCTAGCAGGCGGGTACGACTCAAGCGGATCGCGTACCAGAACTCGGCTTCGTCGAAACGGAAGAACCTCGGTGCAGTCTCATCGTCGAGTTCGGTGTTGTGTTGCGTGTACTCCTGAGCTCTGGCGATCAGGAATTGTAGTAGATCGGCATCGTCTAGATAGACTGCCAATTGGAACAGACTATGCGGCCGCACATCCTCGGGGATCTTGACGGGTACCGGGTTACCACTAGACGAGTCCAAAGGCGGTTGACCACGGAGGCTGCTTGAGAGCTCTGGGTGTGGAAGCCAGGGTGAGACCGATGCAGCATCGTGTTCGAGAAAACGGAACGCCGGGCACGTCCACGACATCATCTTGAGTGACGTCACATTGCTTTTGACTTGACTCTGCACCTCTCCAATGTTCTCAATAGTGAAGCAATCATCCACAATCTCAGCGTAGATCTCGAAATCATCCTCACCATCGTCACTGCTACCGTCGTCATCATCTCGGGGCTGGAGACTGTGTTTGACCAATGGCTTCTCTTCGGGCACATATTGCGCATGTGCAATCTCCAAGACAGCACGAGCGATTCCATAGTGCTTCCGCAGAATGGCGATAGAGAACGGCGAGTAATCCTGCGAGTTCTGAACAGCGATTTGCAGGGGAGTCTGATTATCTCCCCACATCGACAAGGTAAGCTCTTTGATCGTCGGAAGATCGCCATCCCAGCAGGCTTGGAACAACTTGAGGTAAGCTTCCCGTCGTTCGTCGGTCAGGTCAGAAAGCCGGAAGGTGAGCAACGGATTCCACGGCTTTGGAGGGTCAGGTCCATAGCTACCATAATTGTACTGTTGTGGTGGGGGTATCCTGATTTCGGTATCTGGATGCAGCTCTTTGAAGGTCTTCGCCTGTCGTCTGAGCAGCTCTGACTCCAATGCTTCGAACTCTTTCAATAGCGCCTGGACAGCCGACTTCTTCTCACTCGTACCCTCGGGTTCTTTCTGAGATTGTTTCCACTTCTCGTGGCTCTCCAAGTCTTGTTCGTAGATCCGTTTGGCGCTGTCGATCTGATCACTCACCATCCAATGAGCGTAGGTACCCGGTTCGAGTCCTCCAAGATATTCAGTATCTTCCTTGAGCGGTACTGGGGCGAATTGCTCGGACCGCCGGTAGTTATCAATGCGGTCCACCCAGCCTTCGGAGCACAACCACCCATCTTGGCCATCAACTTTGCCCTTCTCGATAAAGGTCTGTAGTTTTCGCACATTGTACCGAACAATATCCAAAAGGGTGCCCGTATCGTTGTCGTGTGTGTTGTTGCTCTTGTCCAGCGCGCACCAAGCCTTGGGAGTAAGACTGTTGATATCTGCTCCAGCATCCAGAAGCTTCAAGACTATCGACAGTGCCTCGTAACGAAGTGCAGTGAATACAGGCTGCTCGACGTTTTCTCTGAACGTCTTCTGGTTGTGCTCGGCAGTGTGGTATGCCGAATGAAACCCCTTGGTTTTCGCAACGGTAGAGTAAGTGGCGAAGTCAAGCTCAGGCTTCGCGCCCAGCTCTAGAAGTGCACCAACTCCAGCGGCATCACCATGTTCAATGGCTGTCTTCAGAGGACTGTTCACGGTGGGTCTGAACGAATAGCCACTCAGCGATATGTGATCGGCGGCTTGTTGCGCCAAAGGCTTGTTTGCGGATATTAGAGTGGTGAGCAGATCGGCGCCATGCGCAGCGAAGTAGTGCAACGCCGTGATGTGGCTGGTGTCGCCCTGTGCCGGCGATGCACCCAGGCTGACGAGCAATCTAGTCATGTCCTTGGCCTTCTCAGGCGAGAGCTGTAAAGCGAGAACGACTGGCAGGATCGCCGCGCGCGGAGACTTGTTGTAGTCGTTGACAAGCTTGACCGGCAATAGTACATCGGCTCCAAACTCCTGAACGAGAGTTTTCACGACGTCGGTGTGGCCGTTTGCAATGGCCAGATGAAGCGCAGATACCGGTGCGTCCCAGGCGACTACGTTGACGTCGTACACATCGGGCTCGTCGTCATTTGCATCATCTGGGAGGTTATCGTGGTCTTCTGACTTTTTGGGGTCTATCTTGATGACAGAGCCTTCAGTAGTCGCATCGGCATTATCGGACTCATCATCAAGTAAATCGACGTCGTCATCCTCATCGTCGTCGTTCTCGCTGTCGTCATCGGAAGCATGTTCCTCGGTGTCGTTGGTACTGGTAGCATCTGGTGTTTCCAGGAGGATCTGGTTCTTCTTCTTAAGAGCTTCTTTCTTTGCCTCTTCTTCTTCGTTGGCCTCACTCTTGATGAGAAGAGCTCTGACCATCTCTGCCTCACCGCGCATGGCAGCGAGGTGGAGCGCGGTCTTACCATCGAAGATGCGAGCTACGATGCGAGCTCCAGCATCGATGAGAGCTTGGACAACCTCTGGAGTTGAGGTCATGACCGCCAAATGAAGTGGAGTACGCCCAGTGTAGTCCCTTCGGTTGGGATCAGCACCCTCTTGACTGAGCCAATCCCGCACATGCTCGAGATCTCCGTCCACTATAGCCTGACACAGTCGCGCTGTATTGCCGACATATGCCATCTCGGTCCAATCATCATCAGTAAGAGGGTTAAAAGAGCCGATTGATTGCCGTCCAGGGTTGTCTTTGATGAAAGACAATGTGCCAGACACA
The DNA here is from genome assembly GCF_024043145.1 of Alternaria conjuncta. Lineage (NCBI taxonomy): Eukaryota > Fungi > Ascomycota > Dothideomycetes > Pleosporales > Pleosporaceae > Alternaria > Alternaria conjuncta. Next base: position 181,276 of record NW_026250123.1, on the reverse strand, counting down.
TAGATCTTGCTTTCCTCAGCTGCAATCTCCTGATCTTCTGGTGTGGTAGGCTCGGGACAAAACCCGCAACAGTCCCCAATTACATCGATTGCGTTTCCAAAGAAGGAAGGGTGTCGATGTAGTGTGGTCTGTCGATCCTTAGGTCGGTTCCATTCGGCGTTGAGTAGTAAGTCTTTCGCGAACAGTAACCTCTCAATCTTCCGAGCGTGGAACTTCGGCCCATATGGGATGGTGAAGGTATGGTAATCGCTGACCTCATCGGTCTCTACCCACTCGGCAACATCTTCGTCATGCTGTTGCTTGATGTCGCCTTTGAGCTTCTGCGTGGCCCAACGATTGATGGCTGGTCTGCCACGTTCAGCACGACGCTGATCAACGTAGGCGTCACGGTCGGTGCTTTTCGGCAATTTCTCAAGTACTAGCAACCTGGCCAGTCCGAGAGTGCGACCGAAGGAGCGTTCGAACAGCGTAGGATCAATGCGCGACCGATCAAAGAGCGGCCAGTAGACTTCGAAGCCGCGGCGTGCATACTTGGACAAGCGGTTTTCGTATGAGGGGGAGCGGCGGGTCAGATCGATGGTATTGATCTGCGTCATGTATGCAGCGATCGCACGGGGACTGGCGTAGACTTGGTTGCCATCGTATGCCGCACAGGAACAATCAACATCGAAGCCTGTGAGAATCTCGGAGATAGATCTGTAAATTCGCAGGACAATCTGAACGTGACGAGTGGGATACTGGGAAGCGATGGTGATGGCGTTCTTCGTACGGACGGTGGTTGTCTCTGTCAATATGGAGTCTCTGATGCGTTGTTCAATCTGCTTGATCTTCTCAATGGCTTGCTCTTCGGTAAGGTCGTAGAGGAAAAGATCGACATCCGAAGCCGGGGCCAATTTCTGATGATAGTATTCGCGTAGGGCGCGCTTGGAGCCACTATGTTCCTCTGGAACCGGCAGCAACGAAGTTACAACAGCGCTACCTGCGACCACCACATTGGACCAGTCCATGTCAACAAGCGATGACTCGGAAAAGAGCTGGAAGTTGGTCTGGAACTCATTGAGTGATTGCACAACCGCCGGAGAGCCAGTCGGCTTGCGGTCCTCCTCGTCGAGAGGCATGAGATAGCGCTCACGCTCAGCCTCGGATTCATCCTCAGGGTTGCGAGCGCGGATCTTGAGTTCACTTTCGCGGCCTGCGAATATGGGAAGGATGTTGGGCTCCGCAATGGCGGGGTGTTCTGGTTGCTGAGCGAACACCTCGCGCAGCTTGGAGTCATATTCCTTGTAGGGCTCGAGCAAGGTGTGCAGTGATGTCTCTGAATGGGCAGCGACATGATCAATCCAGTCGGTATGACGAACTGGGACTGGAGGAAGGTCAATCATTGTCGACATCTGATGTTGGGTTGTGATGGTTAAAGTGGCGTTGTGAGAAGTGGTAGAAAGCGCGTGTGTTGGGACAGAATTGAGATTGTAGAATGGAATGACTGCTGAAGACGGAAAAATGAAGGATTATATATTTCCTTCAACATTGGGATCTCGTTTATGCTTGACGATGGCAGCCTGTAACAGGATGGAGTTGGATGCTGCAGCGGAGTGGCGTGTTGAGGCAAAAGAGGGTCGAGCTAGGCAACGACGCGCCGTGGCCCATTTTAGCGACGGGAAGACGTGTTTAGGGACCACAGCAGCCTGACGAGACAGGCAGCAGCGAATCATGGTTAGCAGCGTGTATTGAGTCCAACGCGAGCTGCACACGAGTTCATGTGATGCATGACGCGACGGAAGTGGCAAGTGAGGGTAGATCTCAATGAGGTGCTCGAGGTTTGCCACGAACACGCTTGGGCAAAAGAAGGATAGCGCAGCCAGCGGCTTGGCACCTCCCGCTGGCAGCAGCTTCGAGCTCGCCATCTTCGGCATTAGCATCTTCCAGACGTTCTCGATACCAGCACCGCTCCTACGTTCAATTGTACATGGCTCTGTCACGCCTTCGAACGAATCACACAGCTTCTACTCCCTGATCGGCGAGTAGAGCGAAATCTGCCCAACGAAGAACATGATAATCGTTAGAGCCGCAACAGCCGTGAAAACAATGGCGACCTATCATCAAATCAGCGTTGAAACCTCCCAGAATCGACTTGCCTGAGATCATACCTTGTCCCCATCGTCTAATCCTCCAGAATTACCCAAATTCGACGTTGCACTCCACACGAGCAGAAACATACCCACAACCATGCAGATAGTCGCGGATATGAGAAACATGACTGGCATCTGCCAAGTCAAGACCTGGACAAGGTTTGGCGCACGACGACCCGTTCGTTTCCAGCGACTTCCTTTACCAAGTAGCTTGTGAAGATTGGCGAGGCCATCGCGGTGCGACGAAAGCCGATGTAAACGAACGGTCTGGTCGGCTGCGCTGATGATGGAGAGCATTGTGATGATGATGCCACAGTACCACGATGTCCGGACATACCACGGAGTGGGCCTGCCAGTGGTGAGGATATTCGGCCAGCTGCCTGTCGAGGTAAGGACACCCGCAAGCAGGGCGGACTTGACGATCGTCAGCGGTGCGGCATCATCAATGGATACAGTACTTACCACGACACCAACAAAGTTCAGCTCGCTTAGCTTGTTGTCTCTCCATTTTTCGACAAGCTCATCTCTCTCGCTTTGGTCATGCGTGTTGAGCAAGATTTCTAAAGGGTCATACGTTGAGGGGTCCGGTAAGAAGATGCCACCGCCGAACATCTGCGGTGCGCAAAAACAACTGCTTTGCCGCTTGCGTTTGTTGTTCGACGTCTCTGGATGTAGGGGTGGCTGGGTAACACCATTCGATCCTCGGTCTGCTGCTCTCCATTCGACATCGTCCGGCTCCCGGGAAGAAGAGGTACGGAACATGGTTTACTCGGTATCTGGAGGATCGAAGAGGTTGTGGATATGGGCAACAGTGGCCTCCATTGACTTTATCAAAGGTTTGCCAGAAGCAAACAATGCTGCGGTGTTCGAGAGGTGTTCGCCGATTATGACGCACATCGCGCCGCTAGCTGTAGCGCAAGTCTTCAAAGCTCAGTCAATCACAGCCTCTGCATCGTTCAGTCGCAATGCAGCCAAGTCTACCTACGCTGCGAACATCAACAGCCATGCAGGACGCTTAATCTCAAAAACGCAAGCGTTCAAATAAAGTCTCGATTGTAATTACGGACCTCGGCTACACATCCACTGCGTTCCAGCACCCTACAGCCAGCTCAATGCATGACCACAGCGACATGGTCGTCCATGTACTTCGAGATATCGCCCAAGAAGCATGCTGCGATGATGCTGACTCCGCCAAACGCTATGCTCACGTAGTACACGTACTTGTACGCCTCGGCGTACGCGAGCTGTCCAGCGTACACGACCAACTCATACGCACCCGGCACGTCCTTGATACCCGGAAGCTCATGGAGAAGCGGGAGAAGCGATCCGCCGGTGATGGCAATTGCCTCTCCGATGATCTCAGGCGATGTGATGTTGAGCTTGGTCACCATTGCGCCGCCGATGTAGTGGGTTGCGGCGGGAACAAATTTGGAGATGAAGACGTTGTAGTACACGCAGTATCCGATGGAACCACCAATGACGCGGATGGCAAGGGTCAGAGCAGCGATTGTTGCGATCAGGTCGTCTGGGCAGATGATAGTGGCTGTTGACGTTAGCGAACTGTCTATCGATTAACCCGACGTGAGACTTACAGATGATAGATGCGGGCACAACGATACCACCAATGCCGAGACCAGCGAGAACCAACAATCCCCACAGTTGGTACAAGTTGTCCACACGGCCGATAGAAAGAGCACCGCAGCCTGCCGTCATCATGATCGACGAGACGATCAAAAGCTCCTTGTTGTGACCGCGGAGCAAAGACAGCAACCACAGCACAATACAAGCCCCAGCCAGAATCGAGAACCCAACAGGAATACCCCGGATACCAACACCAACAGGATCATGACCATAAACGTTGAACGCTTGCGTCGGCCAGAACATGAGGATCGAGAAGAAGTTGGCTCCAGAGATGAACGTAATGACAAGTGTCAGCCCAAGAATCCGGGGCTCCTGACGAAGTCGCTTGGGGAACATGGGATGTTTGGCTCCGTAGGCTTCCCAGAAGACAAAGGCGACGAGGAAAGCGACACCCAGGATCAAGGGCGCGAGCACGTGCGCGCTGGACCACTTGTACTGGTAGCCACCCCACTGCATACCCATCATGAACAAGATCATACCAGCAACAGACAGGAAACCGCCGATGTAGTCGATCTGCGCGAGAACCTCTCTGCGGCTCATACCCACGCTGTTGACGCGGGGAGGAGGGTGGTAGAACACGAAGGTCAAGACGAGGCCGATGAAAGCCCAGAGACCTAAGATTGTCAGTTCTCGGACCATGCGTTGTTTGGATAATGGGAAAAGTTCTTACCACACCACATCCCAATCCACCTCCACGCCCCCGGACTCTGACTAGCAATAAGCTGCGCCCAAAGCACACTCGGACAAAACGGCAAAATCGTAAACACCAAAATAGCAACATACTTGCCCCTCTGACTCGTCGGCGCAAGCTCACTCGTCACCGCCAGCGCCGTAAGCTCGTTGATGCCCGCGCCCACACCGCTAAACACCATTCCTGCAATGAAGATATTCATGGAATGTGCGGTTGAGCAGATGATCATGCCGAGGATCAAGAAGCACGCGCCGATCATGGCGACCCACCGGCGGCCCACGATGTCGGAGATGGAACCGACGAAGGGGCACACGGCGGCGAGGGAGAGCAGGTTCGCGAGGATAAACCAGATCCAGCGGTCGGTGCCGCCTATGTCGGCGTAGATGTAGGGGGGGACGCCGCCGAAGAGGTAGACGGGGATTTGGCTGCCTGTCCATACTATTCTTGATGTTAGCGAGGGAACTCCGTTGTGTATCAGTCGTCTGGGAAGGGCTATACGCACGGAAAGCCATAGCGACCAACGCCATAAGTCTCTTAAAGTTCATAGGTTGCTCGGCATCGTGGTCCTCGCCGTCGCCGGCTGTCCGCAAGCCATCTTTTTCGTAGTAGTTGGTGTGTCCGGGGACTTGCTCGTTGGTGTGGATTTGCTCGATGTGGTTGAACGCTGGTTTGGAGGCTGAGGGGGAGTGGTCTGAGGCATCTATTGTTAAATTGGCTTAGTAAATGTGTAGGTGGATGTGGAGTTAGGGTGTAGGATTGCGTACCAGAGCCATCGCTGTGGTCTCGCATCGTGTTCTTCATAGTCTACGTATGGAAAAGACCTCGTAGACAGGAATTCAGAGCTTCAACTTTAACAGTACAAACGAAGCTGTCAGTCCTGCTCACAACTTTCGTTTGGAGGCTCAGCGGGGCTCTTATGCTATCCATGTAATTGGAAGCCACCCTTGCCTTCACCACGCCCCCCTACCAGGGCCGTCCATCACATTCCCCACCCACGACTCAGTCTGCGGGGTATTTCCCACCTAACATCCAACTAGTCCTCACATCGTCCCTCTTTCCTCCCTTTCCCTCTATTATCCCCCTTCACACTAGCCCCCAGATCCGTGGTCTAGCCCATCCACCCACCATCCCCATCCGCGCATCTGGATTCGCCTCTCCCACCACATCCGCGGTAACTTTCCCAACTTTCCCCAGAAGCCCAGCTGTCACCCCCAGCTTCCGCCACGTTAACCAGCTAGCCTATCACTTCCTTCCGCACCATGTCCATGGGACACCGGGGGAAGTTGTGAATGGGGTTAGCGTGGCTGCGTAGTGTGTATGTACCCCGCAATTGCTTGGTCGAGCTTGTCGCAACAAGCAAAGAAGCGGCTGAACAAGCTTTTGGCGAGGTTCTTCTAGGTTTGTCGATCTCAGATGGCTTCGTTGGAAAACCTGGGGATGGGGATAAGGTGAACGGGGATCGGCGGGGGACGGTGGGTTGGTGTTGGTAACCTTGGAATGGTGAGGTGGTGCGGCGATTCCGTATGTAAGGAGAGGGAGGGCTTCAGCTGCCCAGCTAGTAGGATGCGCATATTTGGGACACCACGGCAGTTTCTTCACTCGCTCACTCGCTGTTTCGCTCCTCGCTCTTCGCACAATACACCTCCGCGCGGCTTTCCCCCTCGGTCCTATTCGCGCGGAGAAAAGTCCGCGTTGGATACACCTACAGGGGAGTATGGGCTTGACCTGCCCGTACAAATGCATGGTCTCTAGTCCCGTGAGCTATGCTCGCTCTCGCGTATGTACGATAGCGACACCGGAGTGGATGCTTGATACGCCACAAGTACGGCTGTTCGGCTACAGGGTCATGCAGACTGTGTTCTTGGTTCGAGTTGCCTAGGTAGAACGAGAGGATGGGAGAGCTTGTTGGAAGTTCACTGCTAGGCTTTCATTGAGATGGATTCGCGTGCTGATGTGGAGATGGATATTGCTTGCTGGTTTGTTGTAGCACTATCAATGTAGAATTATCGTTGTTGGAGATCATAGTCCTCATCATCTCAGACCATCCATCTCCAAGCTCACATTATCCGCTCTCGAACCATAAACACCCCCATCCAAGATCCACTGCTCATTATCATCATTATCATCCTGCACGCGACGCCACGTCTGCTTCCTGCCTCCTTCACCCGCATTCTCCTTGCCTTTACTCTCCTGAACCTTAATAGTCGGCCTAATCAGTCCACCCAACAGCGGATTCTTGCTGAACGCCCCGCTACCACTCGATAGCGTATTCCCATCTCGGGGCCGTTGAGTAGGTTCGGGTGGCTCATCTTCGCTCTCGGGTGTAGCCGGCCTCTCGGTAGCAGCCATACGCTTGACAAGCTTCTTGCCAGAGAGATCGATGCTGGCGACTACTTTGCGCTTTTCGTACTCTGGGCGCGCATTCCAGTCTTGCTCGCGCAGGGCTTTTTGCTGGCGCTTGAGCTGCATGGCGCGTTCTTGGGGGCTGGCCCACATGCTGAGGCCGGCTGTTGTGGTTTCGAAGTCGGCGGCCTCGTCGTGGACTTGTGTTCGTTTGGCGTTTTGGGCTTGGAAGGCGAGCAGCTTGTCTCTGTGCTGTTTTGCTTTTGCGAGCTTCTCGTTCTCAGACTCGACGTCCGAGGCGGGGTTGGACGATGCGGGTGTTCCTGTGCGGGGTGTTGAGAACGGGCGTGGTGCGAGCGAGACATCGGCACGCTTTTGGCCCGCGTTGTTGGCGGCCATCTTCTCTTTTCCGCGCTCTTCGCGGAGAACGCGCACCATGGATTGGATGTCTTGTGCACTGAACAGAGCTGAGTTGCAGAAAGTGCATGGGCCGATGCCTTCCTTTACGCAGATGATCTTTCCGCAATTCAAGCAGTTTGGCGCAGCTTCGAGCAAAGGATGCCTGGTAGCCATGCAGTTGCATTTCCGCTTGCTGTTGTCTTGTGGGGCAAGAGTAGGGTTCGTCTGGATCTCAAGCGCTCTGATTGCGGACTCCAGATCATTGAGTGCCGTTGAGGCACCATGCATGGGCGTGCCACCGGTAACATTGACCTTTGCCTTGGCCTTTGGTTTGGTCTCAGAGATGAGTTGGCCTGGAAGTTTCTTTGCTGGTTGCGGAGCAGGCGAGACACCACGGGATTTGGGGGTGGATGTCCCCGATGACGTAGTGAAGGTTGGTAATTGCAACCCATCAGGTTGTTCTTGTAAGCCGAATTTAGCAGCCTTGGGCTTTGAGCTACTCGCCATGTAGTCCTCTTCATCTTTTTTGAGATATGCACCAGATACGTTGCCATGGTCTTCTACCTGTCGCGGTGGCGGAAGTTTGTTCAAACCGGGTTTCTTCTTCTTTGGCTTCGCCCTGGGTACTTCTGACATGCCATTTGACACTTGGGCCTGGCCAGAGCCGCTGAAAGGCTTCGGCTTTCTCCGGTTGTTAAATGAAGAGATAAACTCAAGTGCTTGCGGGCTGTCACCCAAGAAATTCTGCAGATGGTCCGCTGCTTCTTTGGGCGATAGTGACTCAGTATACGATATTAGTTGCTTCAGTGACTCGTCGTCTAGAGGAATAAGCTTCGATAGCTGGGGCAACGCCCAGTTTGAGAGATCCATGTTGTTGTTGATGGGTTGTGATCGTCAAATGTCGGAATAGGTTGTTCGCTGTGAATCATCACTCTAAGCTAGTAGCTGTGGCGCAGGCGCGTGGCTGGTCGGCGGTCCGTGCCCCAAAGTTCACATGGAATTCCAGCTCGTGGGGAAGCTGCCATCACAGTCCTCATACCCTCAACTACACATTCACCATGGCTACCGACATCGCGCTCGATACCACTATTGTACGTTAATCGTCTCATACGATATAAATCCTTCCTAATCAGAGCAGGGCACCATTGTCATCGAACTCTACAACGACCACGCGCCCAAGACATGCAAAAACTTCTCGACGCTCACGCAGCGCAACTACTTCAACGGCCTGATCTTCCACCGCATAATACCAAACTTCATGATCCAAGGCGGCGACCCCACGGGTACTGGACGAGGAGGTGAGAGCATATATGGAGACAAGTTCGAGGACGAGATCAGCCCCCAGCTCAAGCACACGGGTGCAGGCATCCTCAGCATGGCCAACTCCGGTCCGAACACCAATGGCTCGCAATTTTTCATCACATTGGCGCCGACTCCGTGGCTGGACGGCAAGCACACGATCTTTGGAAGGGTCAAGAGCGGGATGCAAATAGTGAAGAAGCTGGGCTTGGTCAAGACAGACAAGGAGGACCGCCCTGTGGAGGAAGTCAAGATTGTCAAGGCATACCTCGTCGATGACGGAGCTATGGCGATGCAGCGATACTAGCGCGGAGGAAGGGAATCAGCCAGGCGTCGACGCGATCGCATGACAGAGCGCATCAACGCGACACTCAATGCTTGAACGTGAGTTACTCGAAAATGGAATGTAGATTAATTACTCATACGTCCAACTAGTTCAGAGCTCCATTCGGATGGATCAACACCTTCGTATACCCCTCGATCCTCTTGTCAAACTTCTCGTATGCCGTCGGCGCGTCGTCGATATTAATCTCGTGCGACACGACGAAGCTCGGCTTGGCCTTGCCCGATACAATCATGTCGCGAAGATACCTGTTGTAGGCCTTCACATTACACTGCCCGGTGCCAAGATGCAAGCCCTACGGTCGTCAGTGGTGGGTACACAACTTCGAACCACGAACATACCTTTTCGAAGAGCTTGCCGAACGAGATCAGAATTTGGCCCTTCTTGCTCTGCTCGTCTGGGGCTCCAGGGTCGGCCGGAACATACAACCCTGGAATACCCAAGCCTCCCGTGGGCCGGGTCACCATGATCAACTGGTCCAAGACAACGTTTGGCTTCTCCTTGCTACCGGACGCGTCCACGGCTTGATACCCAACCGCGTCGACCGCGCGATCCACCATACCGTCATTGAGCTTGATGATCTGCTCAACCGGATCGCTCTTCCTGAAGTCGATAGGAATGCATCCGATCTTCTCCGCAGCTTGCAGTCGCTCAGGCACTGTGTCGACTACGAAGACCTTGCTTGCACCTCGTAGTATACCGCTATACGCTGCCATGAGACCAACAGGACCTGCACCGAACACCGCGACGCTTTCGCCGGACTGGAAGCCAGCGAGCACCAGCCCATGCCAGCCCGTTGGGAATATATCTGCTAGTAGTATGAAGTCGGCTTCGTGCTCGGTTCCTTTGGGCAGCTTCAGGGCGTTGAAGTCGGCGAAGGGGACGCGGAGGTATTGCGCTTGGCCGCCTTGATACGGGCCCATGGCTACGTAGCCGTAAGCGCCGCCGGCGAAGCCTGGGTTTACTCTGTTCTATTGTTAGGACTGGTGCATGATAGCCTTATTGGAGTTCGACTTACCCGGTACAGAACGCTGTTTTGCCCTCCTCGCAATTGCGACACCTGCCATCGGCGACATTCTGCGAGCCACGTCAGAACCATCCGCACTACATCTCCACAGAACACTCACAAACGGCAACACAATCCTATCCCCCTTCTCCAAAAGCGTCACGCCGGCACCAACCTCGATAATCGTCCCCATATTCTCATGACCAAACACCAGCCCTGCCTCCGCAGCCGTCCGTCCCTGATACATATGCAAGTCCGACCCGCAAATCGCCGCCGTCGTAACCTTGACAATCACATCATCTGGATGCTGTATCGTAGGCAGCTCGACGTCCTTGACTGAGACCTTGAATGGACCTTCGTAGTGCACTGCTTTCATCTTGGAGCTGGACATTTTGGGGGGTTGGGGCGCGCGTCGCGTGCAAATGTACAGGCACTTTCAAGGGTTCAATGTTACAAGATACAAGATACAAGGAGTTTGTTGCGATGATAGAACGAGATGCGCGTGTGTTAAGAAGTGGAAGAGCCGCAGTGGATGGAAGGCACGTCGATTTGCACTGGAGCACGCCCCAGTCTATGATGTATGACGACCCCTCTTCTTCGGTACTTGCAAGCTTGCAGGCGTTGGCACCAGAGCGTCTGGCTGGCGTCATTATTGAGGGGCTGACAGCGGAGGATGGGTCGATCAAGTGTGGGGTATGGGTTCCGAATCGGAAAGGGTGCTTCGGAAACTAGCGCATTGTGTTGATTGCGCTTCAACATTTGAAATCACTTGTGTCCGCATGGGCAGTCTTTTTCGCATGGTAGGGAAGCTTGGAGGATCGGTCACGCCGATGTGGAGGCCTCCTTTCGGATTTAGATTTTAAGCTGTCTAGAGCGGAAGAGGCCTCAACATCGGCGTGGGAGGTCTTGCTTGGTTCTGTATCGTGCGCTCTAGCTTTCGAAGCCCGCACTTACACGTGCTGCAAGCAGGAAACAAACAACAGGACTCCTTAGGTAGCGACATAGTGTAACTAAACCCAGGCTGGTGTACCACCCTGAAGCTTTTGACAACGATAAGGTACTCCAAGCAGAACCGCGACTGAACCTGTATAACGAAAGAAGCAAAACGTCCTAAGCAAACTTTTGGAAAGAGATATGCAACGAATGGGGTCTTTGACAACCGGTATTGTCTAACACCCAACTTCCAAGGTTGCTTGCGAACGAACGCTAACAGGACGTCGAGCACTTGAACTCTCTCCGTCGATTCCTTCACGATATCGCCTGTCACGCACTCTGTTGTACTACCTATCTATGGGAATGCAGGTCATAATGCGCCCAATTAGATCAACTGCCTTATTGGCGCATTGCGCGCCGTTCAAAGCAACCCCATCGGACGGCGACTGCTACCTTCAGGGCGCGAGAACTGTGTTTGCGGTAAGGTAATAGAAAGACGTGTAATACCATTGATTGAACATACTGCCGGTATATATGTAAGTATGTTCAAGGTGGTGGTTCTCTCACTCTCTTACTTGACAAATTTGCTAGTCTCTCACTTTTCTCCTCTTTACTTCGCGCTTAACACTTACTTTAAGCAATATACCTACTATTACACCTATCTCTAACTCTTCTTTTACCTAAACTAAGAGAGTTATAAATCTCTAGCTATATATATTATAATATTTAACTAATTTCTATTAATTCTATTACCTTTTATCTTTAATAGTCTAGTAAGTATTTTCTAGAAAGTAATTTACCTTATACTTTAGTTTAATTCTATATATTAACCTCTAAAATATATAGAATACCTAGTCTATTAGTAAGCTCTACTATAAAGTAATCTTCTAGATAAGTAGCTAATCTTTAGAATATACTTAATTTAAAAGATATTTTTTTTTTATACTTTTTATAATATACTATACTTTTATTACTATAATAAATATATACTATATATAAGATAAGCTATAGTATTTTTTTTTATATATTAGAGATAAGTATATATATTTTTATAAGAAGTTATTTACTCTTTTACTTTAGCTTTACTTTTTACTCTTTATATTTTAACTATAAGATATAGTAAACTTATACTTATCTTTATAAGCTTAATATTAAAAAGCTACTTTACTACTACTTTTCTTTTTTTTTATTAACTTTTTATCTTTTTTATTAACTTTATATCTTTCTTTTATAACTTTTTTATATTAACTATAGTAAGCTTTAACTTTCTTAGTGCTAATAACTTTACTACTTTAAATACTAAAGTATGTAATTACTTTAATAAAAAGCTTACTAAAGTTTATTACTTACTATTTATATAATTTATTAGTATTTATAATATTTATAAAAATAATATTTAAATTTCTAGTATTCTTTAGCGCTTATAACTAAACTACTATTTTTATAACTTTAATAATATTACTTAAAGTAACTACTACGCTTACTTTTTTAAGTTTTTTAATATTAACTATACTATCTAGTACTATAATATATTAAAACTATATATCTTATCTAACTATATTAATATTATTTACTATAATATTATTCTTATTATCTTTATTATAATTAGTAAGAAGCTTAGCTTTAATATAAGTAGCTTTTATAAACTTAGTATAGAACTTTTTTTTAAAGTATATATAAAGATATAGTTATTTAAAACTTATAGTATAAATAAATATAATTATATATATTTCTACTAAAAGAAACTTATTAAAATCTAAATAAATAGTAGTTTTAACTTATACTACTTCTCTAAGAAAGCTAGATAAAATATAATAGAAGTAGTTTAAAATATATAGTAGATAGTTAGTAATATTCTTATATAAACTATATTAAGATACCTAAATAGATACTAACTTTATATACTTATTTCTAGGTCTTAGAGCTAGTAATAATTAAGCTTAAGAACTTTTACGTAGTAGTTCTATTAAGTAAGATACTATATAATATATTTAAGAAAGAAAAGCCTATATTAGTACTTTACTAGGTTTTTACTAAGATAAGAAAAGAGTAAAAGTAGAAGAAAAAAAAGAAAGTAAAAAAGAAAGCTATAGAAATAGAAAATAGAAATAGGCCTATAGAATTCTTTATTAATACTAAGCTAGTTTAGATAGATTAGAGTCTAGTTAGTAACCTTCTAGTTAATATTAAGCTAGGCGTAGTTAAGTAGGCTTTGCCTAATAAGGCTAGGCAGTTATAGATTAGCGTAGAATAGGCTCTAAGAATTATAAGAGATGTTAACAAAGACTTTCTAACACAGGCTATAGAGAGGGCTACATTAGGCAGAGACTAGATAGATGGTCGCGGTTGAGTGTACTATAATGACGACATGATGACCCCACATAACGAAGATACTTTCCAGAAATGGTTTGAAGCATACATCACGATAAACTTCATACTTCTATAAAGCGCTAACATCGATGTAGACGTCAAGGTCTCTCATGAGCTCACAAACTAACCTCGGATTGTTATTGTAGTCTGCAGCGTATTCATGATTTCACTAGGAAAGGAAGAGATGAACGGCCTGTTCGATATGGCATGAAAGCATTCGCATTGTTATGTTTACCCGTAACGTCTGCCATAGCTACGACAAAGATATATCGGGATAATACATGTCGCTGCTAATGTAGCATGACCATGATCCGAGCGAACCGCTTCTACGCGCTCGACATTCAACTCTCATCTCCACTGATCTCCGCACTCCTTGCTCCGTCCTCAAGCCTAACCCTGCTCTGCCGCCTTGCGCATACGCTTCTCATGCTTCTTGTGCCTCTTCTTTGTCCTCTTCGCATACTTCTCCAAAGTCGCAATACGGTTCTTTGCCCAGTTGGGACCGGCGTCGGGAGGCGGTGCTGTAGAAGGGCAATACAGTTAGCCAATGCATCGTATAGATATAGAACAAAGCAGCAAGTGGACGCCTTACTTCCAAGGTCTCCTCTAAGCAGACGCTCCTTCTCGTCCTCTCGACGCTCATGCTTCCGCTCGAAACGTTGGTGACGGTGTCCGGACGATTCCGTGCGACAGCTCTGGGTGCGCTTCGGGTTTCGTGGTTTGGGGTCGTGCGGGTTCTGCGAGGGCATCTTGGTGGGGTGCGAGTATTTTCCCTTGTGTTGGTTAGGCATGCAAACATGTTATGGAACTTGTCTTTCTGATCTATACCTTGCCCGGGTACCAGTACGGGTCGTTCTCTTTGGTGTAGTTCTTGGTCAAGTCGCGTCTGATGCTCCTCGCGCTGTCTTCTCGGTCGGCATGCTCGTCGTCATCAGTCAAAGGGCTGCATTCACGGTCTTTGCTGTCATCGCGAGTTATCGGTCCCTCATCCCGGTCACCCCAAGGACTGCGTGGACGACGCTCATACTCATAGCTGGGTTCACGTTTGAAGCCGTCTCTTGAGCGATCGCGTTGTCGATCATCGAATGCGCGCCTCGAATCGCGTCTATCTTGGCCATCCAGACGGTTACGTGAACGGTCTTCGCGATCACGGCTGCGCTCGCGCCTGCGATCATCGACCCGGCGGTCGCGTGATTGATCATGTCGGTCACGACTAAGCTCGCGTCTGCGTTCATCTCCCCAGCGGTTGCTTGGACGGTTGTCTCGCTCCCGGCTTGGTTCGCGTTTGATGTCGTCGCCCCAGCGGTTGCGAGGACGTTCCTGCTGCTCACGGCTGGGCTCACGTCTACTATGATAGCTATCATAACCGTGGTAAGTCTGTGGGTAGCTGTCGACGCGTCCCTGTGGTTCGTCGCTTGGCTCGCGTTTGACGCGATTGTCGGTGGGATCCTGGAAGTCCGACATCGCGCCGCGGGATGAAGCAGTGGGAATGAAGAGAGTGTGACCAGAATGAGAAGGGAAAATCGAGAGGACGGACTGAAGTGGCGGAAGAGAGACCGGACGCGGTTTAAGGAAGCGACAAAAGAAATGACTCGTCGCTGCGAAACTTGGAGTCCCCGCTGTCAGTATCAAGGAGGAACGACGGCAGTATACGGAAGGGAGCAGCGGGCCCGCAATGGCCTGACGACGCGTCCCGCGTTGGGCGCGTATGCTGACACTTTATCAAGACTTACGCGCAATCCAATCTGAACACGGTCGAGATACCTCAGTCTTCGCGATGGAGACGCCACATGATGACTTATCCCAGGCGCAGGAGAAGAAAGTAGCCGTACCCATGACGTCACCACGCTAGTTCGCATCCATCTCGACAGGCACGGCCGAACACGAAGGTGACAAAGCTGCAAAACACTGTTGCCTCCGATTACCAGATACTTCCACAACAGCCGCCACCAAAATATCGTACACGCACACATCGAACACAATGTATCTCCTAACACCAAGCTGCACTATCGCAGCAACTATACACTTACAATTGATATTCTCACCGCGGACCAAAGATTGAGGAATACCCAATCGCGCCACAACCATTTTCACATCGCGATATGGACAGCGTATACACAGTCCGCGCCTCACCCGGCGAAGGACTAGGCTGTTTCGCTTCCACGACCATCCTGCCGGGTACGCTCATCCTTAGCGAAACACCCTTATTCAGCGTCGCAGAACCGCGCAGCAACAGCGCCGTAGTCTTAGCCTTTTCTTCATTGTCCGACTCGCAAAAAACCCAGTATCTATCCCTGTACGCCCAGAAAGACCACAATGGTTTCGAAGAAGAGGCAAGAGTAATCGACATCTTCAACTCCAACGCCTGGCAAACAGGATCAAAAACATCCATCTGCCCCCTCGCCGCGCGCTTCAACCACAGCTGCATCCCCAACGCATCCTTCGCCTACAACCCGCTCACTGGGAAAATCACAATCCACGCCATCGTGCCCATCCCCTCAAATTCCCAAATACGATTAAGCTACGAGCGCCCCTACCAAACCACCCTTTCACGGCGCGCAAAACTATATTCCTACGGCTTCATTTGCGCCTGTCCGGCATGCAGCGACCCCACGCCCAGCAGCGATACCCGGCGCGCGCGAATGGTGGTGCTGGACGCGCGGATCCGGACGGGGCGGCGCCAGCTGTGGAGACGGCCTGTGCCGAAGGCCGCGTTGGAGTTGTGCAGGTTGCTGAAAGAGGAGGGGTTGGTGGGGGAGGCGTTGGGGCTTGCGTGGCATGATGCGGCGGTGGGGTGGAGGAGGCATGGGCGGTTGGATATGGCTGTGGCTTGTGCGGTGAAGGAGGTGGAAATCGCGATGACGTGCTTTGGCAGGGAGAGCTCGGCGGTCGATGTTTCGACGGGGTTTTTGTTGGGGTTGAAGGGGGAGATGGGGGGGAAGGGGATGGCGGGTGTTGCTGTGGAGGCTGAGGAGGTTGCGGCTTGCTAGAAGGGTTATCTTGGTATATTGTCGAGGTGTCCTGGTTTGGTGTTGAAGCATGCTCTGGGCATGCCACATCTCACTTCCTTGATTTGTGGCGCAGTGACGATATGTACAATGTGCCACACCCCCAAACAAGCTCTCTTGTCCAACAAACAATGTGCTACCACTTGACATATTCCCTCTTGACGTATCCCCTTCTCTCGAACACAAACTTCCTACCCTCCTACCCTGTACCACTACCTCCCCTCCAAATCACCACCCCCACCACCACCGCAGTAACCGCGCAACTCTAGCATGACTAAAACCCCTCGAACTTCCCGCAAGACTTCCAAAGCCAACGACATCGTCCGCCTTAAAAGCATTGTCCAGCCCCTCACAAGACACCCGCCTCCCAAATCAAATCTAGCCCAATCTGCCGAACGCCGCCTGTCAACGCATCAGACTACCACTATGTCACACATGACCGAGTGGCTATGTCCTCACTGCTCACATATAAACCGCGGTGAAGGTGGGAGTGGGGAGAAATGCGGGGGGTGTGGGAAGTAACGGATGAGAAACGGATGTCTGTGGTCAGGGATATGGATAGATGAATAGCAAGGGAGAGGAATGAGGGATAGATGAGGAAGTGTTGGAGTGTGGGTACCACGATGGCAGGCTGTTGTAGGGAGAGGATTGATGGAGGGATGAGGGGATAATACGCGAGTTTTCATCTCGGAGACAGATCGAGCATGTAAAGTTGGCTTGCAGGACTAGATATGTGATTATGCTGATTTTCCCAAACTCCATCGCTATGCATAAGATGTATCATCAGACGTGTTTCTGAATGAATCGAGATGGTGTTGTAAGCAACGGCGTATGGGACTTTTTAGGTACCGGAATCTTTACAAATCGGGTACCTAAAAAGTCCCATACACCGTTACTTGCAACACCAGCTGAATCTTCAAACGTAACCTTCTCTTTTCCTCCCTCAGATGCCTCCTCTACTACCTGACCCTAAGCCTCTTCCCAGCAGGTTCAACACCCCCCTCTTCCCTCGCCGAACTATGCGCTTCAGGACCAGTCCAAACCTGACTCTTCACAGTCGTGGGAACGGTCGTACCGTTTCCTCCTTCACTCCCCTCATTCTTTCCCTCCATCTTCGCTCCAGCAGTCGGCCCAACTTTCCTTGGCCCTTCAATAGAAAACGAAAAAACCTCCCTCTCGGGCCTCCTCGACTTCCCCGTCGCAGGCTTCCTAACAGCATTGACATCTTCTTCCTTGAACAACTGCCCCGTCCGCTTCGTCGCTTCCTTGCCCGCCTCTGTCGCTTCTTCAACAATCTCCTCGCTGTAGTGCCACATCAGAGCGATCTCGCCCCTTACAAGCGCCGTCGCCCACAGACTGAGCAGCACGCCTGGGACGAGCCAGAGGAGAGCAGGTTGCGCGTGATTCATAAGATGTAGCGCGGCGAACGTGGCGACTAGACCGCCTACATAGCCCACGAGCGAGGCGTTGAAATACGTTTTCGGGAACGTGAACGGCGCTTCCTCTTTCTCGTTTTCTTGGGGTGCAGCAGACTCCCACAGCGGGCGTCCCATGAGTGAATGCGTCCAGAAATGGTCGCTCCAGCGTCCTGCCAGGGGCGTAAACTCCGCTTTCACGACTGTGTCCTCGGCTCCTTCTGTTAAAGCGGGAATGCGTTTCTGGCGGCGGAGGTAGAAGAGGTAGAGATCGAAGCGCAGTGCAAGGCCTATCATGAGTCCAGGGATGATGATATCGCCTAGACCGAGCATGGCAGCGGCGTTCTTGCCCGAGGGCGTGGTGGCGGTGCCGGGTTTGGGGAACATGAGTTTGATGGGGACGTCGAGGGAGGATGCTACTGTTACCATGAGGGGACTAGAAGAAGATGTGATGTTAGTAGTGTTCTGTGCGAACGGATGAAGGAGGAGGAGAGTACGTACGTGAAGAAGACCATGTAGATGTCGTAGAAGAACAGTCCCACGAGTATCGCACTTCCAGTCGCAAACGTCGTCGGACTGATGACTTGGATACTGCCATATGCGAAACTGAAACCAAGCAGGTTGGTTAGGTACCACGTCTTGTCAACGAGGTTGAAGTAGACGAGCGTAGCCAGCGCTACCACAGCACCGACAAGCGTGTGCGCGCCTACTCTAGCTTTGCCCGCCAGCGCGCGCTCAAGATACAGCTTCAGCGTCCACTTATTGGAGGGCATCGCGCGGTCCGCCCAGAGCCATTCTTTCGCTCCATCGGAAAGTGGTATGCGCGCGAGGAAGCCGGGGAGCGGGCTTGTAATGGGCCCGCTGGCCTTGGTGTTGCCTGCGACAGGCACCGCCCTCCCTGCCTTGCCGTCGACATGGTATAGCGCGCCCCCGAGCACATGTCTCCTTGGGAATATAATAGAATGCCCAATATCCAGCACATCGCTGACCAACTTCGTCACAGCGAAGAACCCAAAAACAGCAAAATACGCATTAAGCGCTTTACTCAGTATACTCGGATCTTTAAGCCATTTCAACAAGAAATACAGCGTCGCCAGCGAAATCCCTGCGAAAAGCGGGAACAAGATGATATGTCTCGGCGAAAGCCCTTCCATCTCGTTCTCCGGCTCCTCGTCCTCCTCCTCGTCTTCAGAGTCGCTGTCTTCATCTTCGGCGGCGGCGTCGCGACGGCGGTCTTTCCGGCTCTTTTTGGGGGGCTTCGCGGCGGTCGAGGGGCGGGTGAGCGAGGCATGGGCGGCGGCGTAGATGGGGAAGAGGGAGGCGAGGATCATGTGGGCGTAGACGGGGAGGAGGGGTTGCACTTTTGTGAAGGCGTAGGCGGCGGTGCCGAGGGCGCTGGCGACGAGGCTGGGCTCTGTGTCCGCCATGGTGCGCAGAGGGGTGGGTGTGTGTTACGCGCAGGTGGATGGGGTTGGCGGGGGTTTTACGGTGTTATGTGGGAGGAGTGAGAGTGGGTGGTGGTGGGGAGGCTGCTGGTGAACCCAGGGTTACAGAACTCTCTTCCCACAACGTGGCCTATATGCAACCAACCACAAAGACTTCGAACGTCAATGGGTGTGGAAGCAACCAGAGTACATTTCACATTCTTCTACCAAGCTTCTTCCGTCGCGCATCCAGACAACGACGCGACAATACGGCACAGTCGCGTCCTTTCGCAAACAAATTCGGCATGCAAACCAATCAAACATGACGTCGCCGCATCGCGTCCAGCCAAACACCCTGATCGGCGTTCGTGCATGGCCAGACCAGCGACGGCCCAGACCCAGAATAGCCCGTCGATAGATCTAGATCTCGGCCTGCACGAGCGGGACCTTGCATGTTGCCCCCCATCCCTTCCTTCACGCTCGAGCGTGGAAGAAGGAAGATCACCTCGTCTTTGAAGCTGTCGTCTTGCAAGCTGCCAGACTTCCATCACCGCGCCTCCGCCTCCCCCACCCACCCATCCCTGCATGTTTCCCCCCCCTTCCTTCACCGCTTGAAATCCTACTAAATCAATCAAATTATCCGTGCGACTGCCGTGTCTCATGATTCATTATGCTCTTTTTGGCCCGACCCCAGATGTCTTTTGGCCTGAACCGGGTACTCGGTATAGCAGCTTTCGGGGGTTAATATTAGCATAAAGGTGCGGAGAAAAGCATGTAACCTGCATACACAAATCCTGAGGTCGAGCTTGAATAGACGTGATAGTAGTAACAGGGAAAAAATATAAAGTAGATGCGCAAGTGTGTGTTTGTATTGCTACCGAGTGTGTGTATCGTTGTGTTGCAAATGTATGCTGTGTGTTCTTCTGTTTCCCTTCTCAAGCTAAACTATTGCCGAAATCCACTGCCACCTGCCAGTCTGTCATACTTGCATTCTGCTCCTGTCTGCTCGCCGACTCTAGAATGTCAACAATCTCTCCAGAACCTCCCCTCCATCCCCTTGGATTAAAGAATGAATGGAATTCGTGTGTCGCGTACACTCGTGATGTGCTAGAAGTACGCCCCACAAGAAAAAAGAATAAGTTCGTGTAGAGAAGAAGAAGAAAAAGAAGCAAGAGCGCCGAATGTGCTAAATCGAGAGAGAAGCCGAAACACCCCACTTGTGCAAACAAAGGAAAAAAGCTTAGCAGTCTGATGAAATGCTTGTGTGTGAAACGCCCGAGAGACAACCGGATTACAAGAGGGATATTTTGCGTGCAAAAGACAGGGAAGAAGCAAGGTAAAAAGGAATAAGGCCGTTGGGTGTGGTTAGACCGGCTGAACCACAGCTTTTGGGCAACAACAACAACACCCCCGAACGCGCACGCTAGTAAGACAGGGAGATAGGAAAAAGAGTTGTGGTGATGGGCATCAGCAAGGTGTGAGCCTGCTGGAGACGTTCAGGTCGCGGAGCATGTCAAAGGACATGCCGTCGACGTTGACGCGCTGCTGTGACTCAACGTACACGTCGTGCACGTTGGAGAAGGCGTTGCCCTCCCAAGGCGATACAGCAGTAAGCCGGTTGTTGTGCGGGTGTGGTGGTGTGACTGCCGCAATGACAGCCTGCTTCATCTGCGGGGTGATGGCCAGGCGCTTGCAGTCAAAGTACGAGGACGACGACACCGAAGACGAGGTATACGAAGGCGCTGACGTCGAGGTGAGCTGAGGTTGCGAGGGGCAAGACGAGGAGGGGTAGTCGGCGACGTCCTCGTCATCATCGTGTTCTTCCTCAGGTGAGGAACGTGGTAGTGCTGACGGGTCAGGAAACTTGAAGGCTTTAGCCGTAGTGGGCTCTGACTCTTCCTCTAGCGGCGTCGACGAAAATAGAAACGACGAATTGTGGTGCGAGGTCTCGTAGTAGCCTAGGATGGACGGCGTGAAGTTGCTGCCCTTGGAGTTGGGGCCTTGTTCACTGGAAAAGGTATACTCCGGGAGGGGAAGCGCCTCGTCATCCGTGTCGTCGTCGGTGGAGCTCCACGCCGAGAATTGACTCTTCATCGGCGGTCGCACTGGGGGTATCTCGATGGCCTTTGGTCCATCGGTCTGGCGGCGTGCATTTGGGTTTGGCGACGACGGCACTCGAGGAAACGATAGATCCGGACACGATCGGGGAGAGAGGGATGAGGTGGGGCGATGGTTGGATTGGTACGTCGGTATTGACTTGAGTTGGTTCTTGATGAAAGCGGCAAGGTTAGCGGAATAGTCGCCTAGCGTGGGTGACATATTCCGAGGTTCGCCATCGTTTACATGTGCGACCACGGTCGAAGTGCTGTTATCCGTGGCATCGGATGGCATGCGAGAGTGAGACCATTTTGCGTCAAAGGGAGATTCTTGATCTTGAGGGGTGGGTAGCGCGGCGAGGCCTTCGAGAAACTTGAGGTGGTCCTGGGGGTTGAAGAGACGGTTGACTTCGTCGTCTACGGACTGGTTGCGTCGAGCTCGGCGTTTCCGGACGGCGGCTCTGCCCTCAGCAAGAATAAGGAGTGCTTCTGGGGTTGAGCAACCCAGAGCCTCAACAATGGGAAACGAGTTACTTCTTTGTCTCTGCATGCTGTGTCGGGGGCTCGCCCTGCGAGGGGATGGCGAAGAGTGGTGGGAGTCCATGGTGTATATTAGTCCGGATAGAGCGGGAGAGGTGCTAGTTCATGGCCGCAGAGCCGCGGAGTGAGTCGATGCTGGGAGCGAGGAGTCCTAAATACACAGTGCAGGTTGAGGGCAGACGTCCAGGGGGTGTTGTGACAGTGCTGGTCCACGGAGCAAAAGGAAAAGAGAGTTGCCGCGTGTAAAACGGATGGCAAGGCTACTTTGAAGCCAGAAAAACGGTCGACGGATCAGGTCAGGATGGCATTAGTGGCCCATCTCGCTTCCCAGGCCCCAGGCAGCCCTAGCCCGACAAGAAAATGCTCTCCTATGGGCCCAAGCCGAAAAGTACGAGTTGGCAGGCAGGCGTACGGGCACATGACGTTTACAGCCCTCGACCAGCGACATGGGTGGGTCTTGCACGGCCTTGGAAAAGCGCACACTCAGGATGAACTATGCTGCACCCCTGGATGGCGTGCACCCATCTGCCGGATCCCGCTGGCGTTTCGCAGCGCTGCCCAATGGGGGCCGAGAGGGCGTGCGGCCTGTCATGCGCCGTCTGCTACCGTCGTGGCAAAGCACCGGAATCTCCGTTTTGCCATCGAGGGTTCGCGTTGGAGCGCCTGATGGTGAGAAAGCTCGCAGCCTGTCAGCGGTGGTGGAGGGCCTGCGCAGACGTGCCGCGACAGCCTGCGTGAACCATCGTACCCACATCAAACGAGGCCTGTTGCGTGAGGTCGTGGTGATCATGATCGACGCTACCCTTGCTTTTTTCCCTCGCTGTGCTGTTTCTCCAAGGCCTGATCAGCCCTGCCACTGATGCGTTTGGCCCGACGATCTGTCTCTGACTGGCCGCAGCTAAGATAAAAGTGCGATCGATCAGCACTGGCCGCGCAAGCGAAACTCTGCTGTACATGTAAACGGCGGTTCACGTACCCTCGCGTCGTCGTGATGTAGGAATTACACCTCACCTGCGCTGCATACACGGGCGCTCTCGTAATTGTCCGAGGTGGGTGAATGTGCGCCGTGCTAGAGCAGGTACGCCGAAAAAAGAATAACCGGCCCGACTCGAGCAGACGCGACACTGGTCCGAGGCTGAGCAACGCGTTCGCATCACGAAACCCGCGATAGAGTTGGATTTCCAGGGTCCTGAAGAGTCATACCCTCCGTGCCGATGCCATTTGGTCGGATATCCGGTGCCGTGTGGGATTCGATAGGTCCGACTGTGGCTGCAATACCGTAATCACTGGCGGCCTCCCTCCGATAGCCTCAGCTGTCAGACTGAAACTGTCGCACCGACAATTTACTTTGTACTGCACTCTGCGACTCACTGGTAACCTCGTGAACTCTTAATTCACCCCTCATTTGCTTTTCTCGTCGCCTTGTAAGGCTTCGGCTGCGCCCTGGTGCTCATCTTACCCCCGTCCAAGCGCCGCTTCCTGCCCATGTCGGGCTGTTTCCGCATGCAGCTTTGGTCGCCCGGGCATCAACACCGCATCTTTTTTTTCACGATTGACATCATCACCGCGCTCATGAGTTGTGCGCATGCAGCAGCCTGATCAGCACGGTGCGCTGGATTTGCCCGAACAACTCCTCTGACATGCGAAACCACGACGCCCCGGGCCACCGTCCGAGCCTCGCCGCCGTCGCTACCAAAAGGGCTGCCTGCCCAACGGCGGCGCCTTCCCGGATTGCTTCACTTTCTCGCTGGCACCTGCTTGCATGTCTGTATCTCCAGTTGTTTCACCACCCTCGACGGCAGTAGCCCCGCAGGAGGTATGCCATTGTGCGACAATCCCATCTTCGATCCCCCACCACCTCTCACCACCTCACCATCTACTGCGACACCTACCCGCCCATCTAACTTTGCATTCTCACCCCATCTCACGTAATGCGTTCGACCGCATCCTAGGGCACCATCACCACACCCCCCGCCGGTCCTTTTTCCTAGAGTCGGCACGATCCGACCAACCCATGCTATTCGGCAATTATATCGCGGGCCTTGTCATTCTCTCGGTGCTACCTCTGCTTTTTATCCTGGCGCGCTTCTACTCAAAGCGCACGCGACTACTGCCATGGACTATTGACGATACGTTTTTGGTGTTGGCCCTGGTATGGCCTGACCCCTTTACAGAAGGCACTCTCTAACCACGTCGGGTAGCTCCTTCTCTACGTGGTGATGGCAATGTTTATTGTTTGCGAGTCGCTCACGTCTGCCATTCATACCGTGTTGCTAATGCGACGAAGCGATGGCTGCTAGTCTTGTCCGTCAACACATGATGACAGCTCCAATGGCGGACCTCAAGCGAACGCTGATAGTAGGAAGCGATGCTTATTGTGAGGCAATAGCTCATGCCTACAGATACTGTGGCTCTTCCGGCTTCCCCTAGCCATCGGCATGGCCTTTACTCGATGCGCGATCCTCATTTTCTTCATTCGGACCTTATACACCAGGACATACAGCTGGTTGAGATACGGTGGTATTGTCAAACCTTACACATCCACCAGCATCCGGTATCCACGTGTTTATTAATCCGAACCATAGCTCACTTTTGTATCATCACGGCAATCGCCTTGGGACTAGCGTCTGTCATGGTAATCGCGCTCCACTGTCGGCCGATCAAGTACAACTACACAATACCCTTCGAGAATCCACGACACTGCTTCCGGTTGAGGCCAAGTGTGATCTGCATAGCAGTGCTAGGAGTAGTCCTGGATGCTGTCATCTGGTGTCTCCCACACTATGTGGTCTGGCATCTAAAGCTGCGCCTCTCCCACAAGGTGGCTGTGTCGGTCATATTCGCTTTCGGATTGTTGTACGATCAAGAACCATCCACTCTCGGCCATGGCTGATAAGGGTAGCAACATGTTCATTGGTGCCTTTCGCCTCGACGCACTAGCCGGTGTCGCCTATCAAGGCGACGTAACATACGGCATGGGCAACACTTTGATGTGGGCAATCGCACGGATGAGTACGGCGATTATTGTAGCATGTCTGCTTCATCTACGTCCGCTGTTCGATTGCGTTCTGCCACGCCGGCTCATCCACCTCAGCACCCGCAGATCAAAGACTCAATCCAAAGTCTCTCAGGTCTCAGCTCAGTCTGTACTCGTTCCTCCGATCATCCAAAGCAGAGCTGGATCCATTGTTGTCACTACGCAGATCGCTGTTCAGCCCGGTTCGCCAAATCTGTTACCACCTCCACCACCGCCGATAGACATCGTGGATGGGCAGCTCGACCCCTTGGGCCCGATATTCCACGTTGAGCCAGGACCTGCGAAGCGTGCGAGGATAGTGTCGTACGATTGTGGTGTGTCGCCGCGTGGCTGTGGCCTTCCTTACTGAGCTGAGGCTGATGTTGTGTGTTCCTACAGATGCTCACTGTTGCATGCACTTTGCTTCCTCCCCGCATACCTAGTTTGGTACTTCTCTGGGTGTCTGAAGCCCGACAATATGAGATAGTTATTCTTCAAGTGTTAGGACGTACGTGGACCATCCAGCCGCCGCCAGCTGAATAATTCGCTCGTCCCTCAAAGCTGTGACGCCTTCAAATCTCTTCTTGAAGTCCTCATCCGTTGCTAGACCCAACTGGCCCCTGCTGTTGTCTCCCGCCACGAACAAAACTCTTTTGACCCTTCCTTCTGTCTTACACGTTTGGGCTGCCACTAGGATGTGGCCATGACCAACCGCTACCTCATACACCTTTGCGTCCTGACCATCTATCCGGACGTCCAAGCACTTGACAAACCCATCTTCAACGTCATCAGCACTGATGCCTGTTACCAGTGCGCTCGTTTCAGGATTGCCATTCAGCACGTCCAATTCTCCATTTGACCCAGGACATGCCTGACCCCATAAGAAGAGTTCGCCGTCCGAGTCGAAGGCCGCGCTCATGTACCCGCCCGATGCCACCTTCGTGACGTAGGTCATCTCAAGGTAAGGCACGGGCGCAATGTCTAAAGCACCCTCATACGGTCGGCCCAAGCACTTCTCATACCTCGGATCCCTTGTCTCCGTCCAAACGTGCCCGTCGACGTCTAGCGCAGTCATCGTCGTAGCATTCCCAACGCACAGCGGGAATTCGCCAAGTTCGTAGGGAAGGACCGTTCCTCCGGTCCCCTCACCCATCTCACCGGCCTCAAGATAACGCCGGAAAGCCGCAAAGTCTTTGACCCGCACCACCGACTCCACAGCCGCGGAACGATGCTCAACGTAAACCAGTACATGCCCCTCACTCCCGATCTTCACGTCCCTCACGATCTCAACTTGATCGCTTACGGTGAAAGTTTGTATGTCTGGTACGCCATTGTCCTCGATCTCAACATCGGTACCAAACATGACGACCTTCTGATCCGATGCTTTCCGGTCGATGTCCTCCCCACTCTTGTCAGTCAACACATACCCCCTCAATCCATCGTGCATCGTGCTACCAAAGAAGATGATCTCGCTTCCATTATCGCGATTTGGACCGAGGGGAATCGCTCGTTTCAGATCGCTGTCGCTGGTCAAGTATTCTTTCTGAGCAGCCGTGAGGCCTGTGCCCATGTACCGGACGTGTGGTTCCCCAACACCATCACCACTACCACCATTCTTATTCCCCTCTCCATCATCTCTATTCCCATGATCGACTGGATTGCTGCAAGCGACCACAGCGTCGCACCAACCCGCCCAAAGCACTCTGATGCTCTGTGCCTGCAAAATACACCCAGTGCTCCCCGCGCTAGTCCCAGGGCGAGCACCCTCGTGTTTCACACCAAAAGCGTACAGCCGCATAGTGCGATCCCGACTGTTTGCAGCGACGAACAACAAACAAGCGCAGAGAAAGCAAGCTGTTCGAAACAGAAAGTAGAAACGAGGCGAGAACGACAGAAGCAACGCGGCCGTTGGGATCTGTAACCAGTGTTGTCGATCGTTTACGCCTCTTCCCGTGTCGATCTGCGGGCGGCACGTGGGGTTGGGTTGGGGGGTGTGGGTGGAGGTGTTACCGTACCAAACATTTACCGTGTCGCGTAACGTGTTGTGACAGATCCTTGGATGGTCCAGATGGGTCTTAGCGTCGACGCGACGCGACGCGCATTAGAAGATTCGAAGACGGCAGGACGCAGGACGCGTTCGTTCATCCCTAGCGTAGGCGCGTACGTACGCGTCCTTCCAAGCTTCTGTTCAGTGGTCGACCCCGAGTGCGCGCGGAAATCTTAACCTGAGCGTCCCACACACGGTGCGCTTTGTCTGCAGTGTCTGTGTTTCCCACGATTAATCTTAATTAAAGTTGTCAGTTTGGTAGACTTTCGCAAACGACTGTAACAGTGACAGCGCGGGAAGCGGGTTGCGGGAACCGTTTTCTTTACTTTGCGCTTCGCTTCGCATTGCCATTGCTGATTGAGTTCGAAACATTGCCCGTTCCTCCATCATCAACGGGTCCCCCAACTACATGTGGGATGACGTAGAACGGTGTGTGGGGAAATTGCGATGACAGCAGAGCCTCAGGAATATGTCACTGCCTTAGGTGGCGAACTACTAATCAAGGACGTGGACATTGGAAGATAG
Organism: Alternaria conjuncta; assembly: GCF_024043145.1. NCBI lineage: Eukaryota > Fungi > Ascomycota > Dothideomycetes > Pleosporales > Pleosporaceae > Alternaria > Alternaria conjuncta. The sequence goes on along the minus strand of NW_026250123.1, from coordinate 154,051 downwards.
GAGGGGAAGTTGGAAGGATTGAGTTAGGCGCCCTACTATCCTACTACGTACGACAGCAGACAGCACAATGCCAACCATGTCAATCCATCACGCGCGCATCATCATGCAAGATACGCGAGCGACATCCCAATCTCCTCAAATCCTTCGACCTATACCAACTGCGTCATCTGCCGCTTATTCTGGAGCTTTCCCCGCAGGCCCGCTTCCTTGATCTCGTTTATCATGCCCAGGTGAAAGTGGCCTGTTCGCATCGATAGGAGGACACGAGACGAGACGAGAAAGGAAGGAGCGAACCGAAACCGACGAACCCCCTCCTCTCGACCATGAATTGGATTAGACGAGGACCCAATGCCACTTGGTCATGCCTAACCGCTGGAAGAAGGAAAACAGCGAGTTCTTTGGTACGAGGCCGGCGTAGGTGGACTGCCACCATGAGGCGAAGGTACCTGCATTGATTCCGCGTGTTAGCGCTTTATTTCAAGTCAAATTCGTTTATCCCCGTTCAATTCGCTTGACATTTCCGTGTCCTTTCCTTCCAACCGCTTTTCTGAGTCACGAATCTTTCTTTTTGCTTTTTGTCGAGTTCCACGGAACGTACTGTCGCATCTCCATCCCCCGGATTCCCAATGCGCCGGAAACGAAGGGGAAGTAACACCCATACTTTCATACTTTCACACTTTCACACTACACGTACCTTCAACCGGCCCCAATTCCGCAAAACCAAGCGCTTCCAACACCCAAGGCGCGACGATAGCGAGGACGCCCAGGGCAATGACGGTGCACATGACGGGGTGTTCGATGACGAAGCCCTCGATGCTTTGGGCGGCTTCCCAGGCTTTGTCGCAGGCGGCGGAGATGGTGGGACCGAGGTGCTCGTGCGACGCGCGGAGAGCGGTGGTGAGTCGCGAGAGGACGTGTTGGGCGAGGGTGGTGCGCCAGCCGGAGGTGCCGACGAGGGCGTCCAGGTGCATGCGCAGCTGGGCGCCGGTCAGGCGGGTGGTGAGGAGTTTTTCGACGACGTCGTCTGCGATCTCATCTGCGACCTCGTCCGCAGGGTGGGCGTCAGAGGTAGCGGCGGAGAGCAAGGCGACTTTCTCGTCGGGGTAGGTGTGGTGCTTTGGCTCCTCGGCGCCGCAGGGGAAGCAGGCGAGGATTGCTTGGAGTCGCGCCATCGCCATGTTGACAGCTGCTTCGGTGGTAATTGATTGAAGATGTGGTGGTGGTGGGTGCGATATTGATATGTGTTCAGGCTTAGCGCTTGTGGCACTGCTGCGCCGCAGGAGCGGTGATGGTGAGAGTGACACAGAGCTGCCTCGCCCAACCATTTTTCGAACGCCACAGTTTTGCGACGCAGAAGAGTATAGGGAGGTAGGCTGCAAGGCTGCGAGCAAGGCACACTCTCATCTGTTAACAAGCCTAAGGACGATGTAAATGCAGTACAGCAATCTTGCCAGATCTTGTTGAGCGCTTCTATCAGGTACTGCCTCTGGCTTGCAAGTCACAGTATGAAGCAGTACATCTCACGGAACTTGACTTCTACCGAGCTCATTTCGCGCCGCTGCCGCCGCCCGTCCAGTCTTGTGCAGTCTTTTTCTATTGCGATAGAATGGAGATGGAACAATGAGCTTTTGGCGGTAGGTTGCTTGATATGGCACTGGCACGATTCCATGCCCCAAGGTAAAGGTGACTCTCGATAGGATCAAGGTCGCGTACACACTTGCCATGTTTGTTCCGCTGGGCACTTGCCATGTCGTCTGATACTCTCTTACCGCACTTGAAACCGCTCAGCTGCTCTTACCTTTACTTCGTCTTGCAGCACCCTAGTTGTTTATAACTACCCTGTGGCCACTACTCTGGTCTACTCGACCACCTCTCGTTCGTCACTCCAACTTCTCACTTCACACGGTCTGGGAAACATTCGGATAACCCATCTCACAACTCCCTCATCAATCACTACACAAGATGGGCGGCCACGCCTTCAAAGGACTGTATTGTCCTCGGATCTCCCCAGCTGTCTACGAAAAGGTCAAGGCAGAGACGAAAGCTGCGCTGCAGACTGTCTTCGCGCAAGTCGTGGTACCGACTGAGATGCCCGGCAAGGTATGCTTGGATATCCGGTATGCCGTTTCCTTACTAACACGAACAGGATGACTACGGCGACGTCGACTTCCTAGTCTGTTCACCTCTAAATTCCAAGGGTGACACCACCATCGACACATTCCCCTGGCAAAGCACTGTTTCTCTCATCAAAGACGTCCTCGACACCACCCATGGGCGCCAGGGCTATCTTACCCCCGACTGCATGTACTTCGCCATCGACTCGCCCCATGGTGAAGAAAACTACTTCATTCAGATCGATGTCAAGGTCTGCTTCAAGCCGGAGCTGTTTCACTGGTGTCACTTCGAGCTCAACTACGCAAGCAACAGCAAGATGATCGGCAGTATGGTTAAGCCGCTGGGTCTTACCATGGATCCTGAGGGTATACATGTCCGTGTTGAAGAGATGGAAGAGACGAATTTTCCTGGTAGCATGGTGTGGGTTAGCAAGGATCCGAAGGATGCGCTGAGGATTGTGGGATTGGATTGGAGGATCTTGAATGGAGGATTCAAGACTAAGGAGGAGAGTAAGTTATTGATCTGCGCTATTCGTGAGTTCCACTGATGGTATCTACAGTCTACAAGTACTTGGCTAGCTCCTGGCTCTTCCACCCAGGCCACTTCGCCGCACGACTGGCTGAGGAAAAGTACAACGATCGCCTCGAGGACCGCGCACCATACTGGACACACTTCATCAAAGAATGGGTTCCACAGCATTACCCTGGCTACCGCCACATCCAGCACAACACAGGCCCAGAAGAGGACGACAGCAAAGCCATCGAGCACGTTGAAGAAGACTTCCCAGCATGGCAAACCCGTACCAGAATAGCTGTCCGCAACAAAGTCTTCACCATGTTCCCCCACATCGCAACCGAATACTACACAAAACGCGCCGCATGGGTCAAAGAGCGCGAGGAGCAGAGACTGCGCGAGCTCGTCACCCAAGCCATTCCAACTGGGAAGAATGGCTGGAGCAGCGACGTACCCGTTCCAACCATCATCATCAAGCATGCACAGCCCATGACACCCGATCTCGAACCCACAGCTACAGGCGAGATAACACCGCCGTTGACACCACCGCTCACACCCGGCTTACCGACCAATGCCTCACCGATCTCACGGAGCGCCCTCGTTTTTCCCCCCTTCTCTCCATCCACCACCGAATCCCCAAACCCAGCCCTATACGTCGACGTCCTCCCGCACACACCACCCCTCCCATTCTCCCCCTCCCCACCTTCACCCAACATGTCCGCCGCCGCAAAACTGCTCTGTCTCTTCCGCTGGACACTCTTCTGCCCCTCCACTGGAACTCCTTATCTCGCCACCGTGCCGCGCGAGAAGGACTTCACGATGGCGTGGACAGATGCGCAGTATGCTGGAGCTACGGATGGGGTGCTCGTGCGGTGGGCGGAGAAGGTGTGGTGGAGTGTTTGGGTTAGGCAGTGCGTTGTGAATTATCGGGGGATGTGGAAGAGGAGGTTTGAGAAGGACGTTAAGAAGGCGGAGAGGAAGGGTGTGGTTGAGAGTGAGATGGTTGGAGGGGAAGAAGTGGAAGGGAAGGAGAAGGGAGAGGTGAGTGTGGTAGGAGAGAGGGTGGAGAAGGTTAGGGGGAGGTTGGGAAGGTTGAATGAGGGCTTGATGGGTTTGGTTTGGTGAGTCGGGTTGCAGGGTGGTAGTGAGGGATGGGTATGGTTAGTTCTGTGCTTCTGTGGGATGGGGATGGATTTGGAATTCGACTAGGATTTATCCGGGATATCACATTTGATTACAATCTTGCCCGTGCGACTCTGCTTATCATGATTACTTTTCTCGAACACATCATAGGTACCCAGGTAGTCATGACTTTGAGGAAGCTAGAGATCTTTGAAAAGATGTCTAATGTACATCTCGCTTAATAAGAGCTAGCACAAATTCTGGAGTGAGGTCCTCCTTATCTCTCCCTCATGGTCTTTATTTGTCAGAACAGATGTCATAGAAGACTGGACACGTCCACACAACTCCTACATTTCCCGCACATTGTAGCCTGGTATCGGGTACTACTTCCAGAGTGGGGCGCGAAGGTAGATCATGGAAGCAATTGCACATCGAGAATGGGCGTATTCATCGTATTCCGTGTTGCCATTGCGCGGATCTGCATCGTCATGCCCATCACTGTGATACCTATCCATCAGGGCGCAGTACCGTCGGCAGCATGCTTCACGCGTCGCTTTGTGCAAGGATCGTACGATGAGAACGGCGAGGAGTCCAGACTTGGAAGGCGAGATGCAGTTTTGCGCGCCCAATTCTCGTTGGCTGTCGTCATCGAGGTTGTTGTGCTACGCCATGCGTGTCGATCGGAGATGTTCACAAGCAGTAGGCGTCGCTATGACGTCGGCCACAATACCTCGTAGGAAGGCTGAAGTAATGAGTAGAGAAAAACCATGAGAGTTTGGAAGCTTCCCAAGCCATATTGCAAAGCTGTCTAGGTAGGTACGCTCGGCGATCACGAAGAAAGGGTAAGAGCCCTAGAGATATCGGGTTTGCATTCTCACAAACAGCATTTCACATGTTCTTGCGATCGACCAACGTTGGCGACATAGCAAAGAGCGGTGTAGACAACCCTGGCGTCTACATTTTCGTTTCAATATACAGAGGCATGATGTTGCTGCTGTACTACATGCGCTAGCTGATGTACCCACGACCTGCTCCGCGGCAACAGCATCCGTGATCAAGAAAGCCCCCCAAGACAACGATATAAAAGCACGTTCTCGCACTCAGATAATGTATTCATCGCAATCATTAAACGATACAACACGTACATCATCAATCTTCACAAAACCAACTAATCCAAGCTTCCGTCACCTCACTTCCCACCATGTCAGGTAACAACAACAACTCCGGCAACACTGGCGGTGGCTCCAAGGGCTCTACCCCAATGAGTCAGTCTGATGCCAGTAGGATTCAATCCGCCAACGTCAGTCTTCCCATCACGTCTAGCTGACCTCTACACTTTTTCCGATGCTGACATATCCTTCTTCGTCTAGGCCAAGAGCGGCAGCGACATGTCTTCCGGCGGCTTCGCTGCTCGCGCCCAGGGTGCCGGAGACCGCAACGCGAATGCTGGCGGTCAGCAGAGCGGCGGCACAAAGAAGTGAGATGTCATTTGAGGCACACTCTAGGAGCGACTCGAGACGGAACGGAAAGGACTTTCATTGAGGGAGGACTTATGGGATGCATTCAGAATGTCTACATGTCGGCTTTGATTGGGAGTAGATAGAAAACAATGTGAATGCATTCACACAATAAACGAACGAGCCGGCAATCGAGTTACAAACTACAACAGCAAGAGAAGTGTGATTTGCAGGTTTGAAAAGGGCCTTGACGTCTACGTTAACGCTGGGTCTTTTTACATGTAAAAATTCCATTGCTATGTAGTCCTCAGACTACGCTTATCCGCGACCGACCGCCTGACTTCTACCCCATGTAGTCTTTTCCATGCCTCATGTAGACCTCATCGCAGCCTTCAGACCACGACTTCCTCTCCTACCATCTCTAACCTAGATGTACTGAACAGTGACCTGCGAGCCGCTGTTGATGGTAACATCAGTGTAAACAGTGCTACCCTGCTTAAGATCAATGATAGTAGCACCGCTCAACCCATCCGTTCCACCAGTGCTCAGGCTAGCACTCGCCTGGGTGAAGACAACAGTACCAAAGTTGCTCAGCGCAACCAAGCTACCTCCAGACTCAAAGTCTTCCACAATCCACTCTGCATTCTGACGGCACAGGACGGAGCCGCTGGGTGCGCTAAGCGTCTGGCTGACCTTCTTTCCCGTGCTCACGTTGGTGAGTGAGACTGTGCCCTTGGTGGTGGAGGTAGCGACAATGTCGACTTGGATGACGTTACCGGCCTTGACGGCGAAGTTGCTGAAGTCGTAGGCGTAGTCGGGGTACCACTCGTACCAGGCGTCGTAGGAGACAGCGCCGGAGCTGCTGACGGTGAAGTCGATACCTGCTTGAAGCAGACCGCTACCGCAGGTGTCGCCGTCGATACCGACCCAGGCTGAGGACGACTCGGTGCCGCCAGAGCCAACGTGCTTGGGTGTGGGGACGGTGAAACGTCCAGTGGCTGACTTGAAGTAGCCGGAGGAGGGTGTCTCGAGGACGGCACCGGACCAGTTGGATGAGTAGTCGACGTGGGCGGTGGTGTTGTCGACGTCTGCGACGAACTTCGCGTTCTCTTTTGCGGCTGTGCCGACCAGAATCATAGGCTGGGTCCTGTGACGGCGACTGCCATCGGCACGGGATTGAACGCGCTCAGCGAGGGAGGAGGGACGGGCCAGAACGGAGCCAGAGATGGCGGCGATAATAGCGATGGAAAGCTTCATGATGAAGGGTAGAATGATCTTGCGGGACTAAGAAGGTATTCGAAGCGAAAGAAGGGACCGAGAGTAGAACGATAGACTGCTGAAGCGAATGCTGCGTTGATGAGTGAAGTGTTACCAGCGGTGTTTAATACTCCTTATATACTTCCCAGCTCGAGCTCGTACTTTAAGTCGTATATCTACACGCGAATTCGTTATACGATGGCGCGATAGTCCAGATCCAACGCTCGATGATACCTTCCTAATACCCACTGGTCAGGCGCATAGCTATCCAGCTAGATTCGCCCTCCATGGTGGGCTGGAGAGCGGCGTTCAAGGTCGATCAGGTCCATTGCCGAGATACGACATACTGATTGGTAGTTCGGTACATTTGGCGAAGGCCTCTATACCAGGCGATCGGTGGATTGCCGGGCTCGACCAGGGTATGAGTGGGCATTTGGCATGTGAGTTGACTCGGTAAGTATCAGAAGACCCTGATAACTCATTCTCCTGGTGTATGGGACAAAGTCCGCCTATCAGATCACTGACTTGCCCACCATATTTTCGTATGAGTGTCCGACCTCGTGGTTGTCGTGCTTGCATTGACAGGTCCTCCTGCCTCTCTGGGAAACCGCCCGATCGCTCTCTGGTAAACTCAACAGCGGACGGAAAATGCGTAGCGGTGGCCATTCTGTTTGGTCGTATCGCGAGCTTTTGTTGAATCTGTAGGCCTCTCTTTACGTAGTGAAGATGATGTGTTCGACTGTTTGATGCTTTCTTTTTGCTCCACGGCAGTAACACATCCCACACTGTGCCTCGGCTCTCAACCACATCGAAATTCGCGATTACGAGTGTGAAACAGCCCTACACATGGACGGATAGGACTTCTAGCGTAGATATGCCGGATAAATTAACTGCAGCAGAAGCTTGTCGTTGCTTATCAGTTGGCGTGTGACTTGGCAAGGATTGGTGTGGTGGTGCTAGTACGGGATAGGAAGTTCGTGATAGGTGTTGCCCGGCGCGCACACCTGAAGGGTAGTAAGCTTTCCATCTGCCAAGTTAGCTTGCGAAAGCTTGTTCGCGGCGCAATGCTTGAGTTGAGAAGGTGTGATGGTTGGTGTTGAAAGATGGTTCGAAATAGACAGGAGGAAGGCCCGAGCGGAATGACCCGTGGACATTGCGCGATTGGGTTCGGCTGAGCCTCGGCATTACGAGCCAGCCACACAAACAGCCGGACTGCGACATCGTTGCAACGCCATCAACAGCAGGATTCTTGAGATTACTATGAGGACGACATCCTAGAATGCAGTGGAGGATGACAAGAGTCTGAGTCGCATTACTGCCTACATTGTTGTTGTACGCCAACAATGGACACGTATAGAAAGTAATGTATGCTTCGACTTGGGATGTGAATACGTACTTCCTGATGTTGAGGTCCTTGTCAGCGTCGACAGAAAATGTGACTGGGCTGTTTCGCATCAAGAATGCCATGGCTGCGAGCGTGCGGCGTAGCAACTTCGGCGTCAGCACGCTCAGGAACGCTGCCTGATCATCAGCTGCACTTTGCTGAATACCTACCTAGGCATCAACACATCCAGACTCTCTAGACAGAACCCTCCACCGTTCAAGCATGCCAGCCTCGCAAGGAGCACGCGTCAGAATAACTTTTGAATTGAGGAGTGTATGTACGGTTTATTCATACCCATCGCACGGCGGTATCATCATGAAGAACTTAACAAACCCCGAGCTGGAGCACCTTGGCCTCTCGCGCAAAATGTCAGATCCAGGACCCTTCCCCAACCAAGAGCAAGAAGACGCGTTCGCGCTGCGTATGCTCCACCTAGGCGCGCGTTGGTGGCCCTCCCTCAAGTTCTACGACCGCCACACAAGAGACGAACCATATCCTTACGGCCACCACTTCCCATCCGACCTGCATGTTGCCTACACGCCTACCGGCTCCGGTCTTTGGGTGCTAGCGGTATGGGCCGAGAACTCGCAAACATGGTTGGAAGAATACGATCCGCCCCGAAAGCCAGAAGACTGGGTGGACTTGGCGTATTGCAGAACAATGGAGGAGCGATGTAAGATTTTGGAAGATTTTGGTGCGACGTTTTATGAGGACGTCGAGCAGTGCGATAAGCTGCCGTGGAATTTGGATGAGGGTGTTAGGGAAGGCAAGAGATACGAGGAGTTGCTGCGGAAGATGGAGGATGATAAGTATCTCGACGATTGGATGATGAGCCTATGATAGAAAGCAAATCCGCCATGTGGACGACGTTCTGGGATAAAGTACTGGCTGACAGGGCATCTGTCGTGTTGATGCATACATACCTTTTATGATGGAAGAGACAGAATGTATACAAGACGATGTATTCTTCCACGTACCATGTGTAGTACAACATGAACGATAATGCTTTCTTGTAGGCGTCCAAGGCATGGATTGTGCCATGCACTAACAGCAATATTTAATCAATATCTGATGGTATCACTCAGTCACAACGAGCACATCAATCAAGCAACAATTGTACAAAGACTTTTCGAATTCCATTCGTCGTGAATGCTATATTTACATCAAAGAAGAGCTAGCCGATCTCGCGGACTATGGAAGAAAGAGTATGGGGGTTTCCCATCAAAGAAGATACGTCTCAAAAAGGACCAACCATGAACACCAGTTCATGCAAGAAAGATCGAACTTGCGACCATTTGTAGAAAGCGCTTACAAGTTGAAAGCGCGGGCGTGGCGGCGAGCCTTGGAGGCAGAGCTGCCGGTGGCGGTCTTGAGCCACTGGATGAACTGCTCGATGGTGAAGGTCTCGGGGAGAGCAGAGCCGCTGCCGGTGGAAGGAGCGGGGGTGGCAGCGGGCTTGGTGGCAGAAGGAGCAGAGGGAGCGGCCGACTCGACGGGAGAGGGAGTAGCGGAAGGAGCGGCGCTGGAGGCAGGGGTGGAGGGCGCAGCCGACTCAACGGGCTTGGAAGGGGTGGAAGGAGCGCTGCCGGCGGTGGCGGCGTCCCAGACCTTGGGACCGGGGACGGTGTAGTCGGTGGCACCGCCGTAGATGTTGAACATGACACCGGGGTCGGTGGCCTTGTAAGCCTTGGTCATGTCGACACCAGTGGCGGGGAGAGCAGCAGAGCCGCTGCCAGTGACCTTGATTTGACCGCAGCCGTTGTAGAACTGGGCCTTGCCCTCGGCGCTGGCCTCGTGGAGACCAATCATCTCGGGGCGGATGAGGTAGTCGCCAGCCTCGAGGTTGGGGAGGTCAATCTCCAAGAGTCCCTTGGAGGAGATGAGGTTGTCAACACCCCACTTGGAGCCGGTGAGACCGTCCTCGTAGATCTTGGTCCAGACGGCGCCCTCGCCGTTGGTGTCGGCCTTGGCGATGTAGACCATGACGGGTCCCTTGTGGGAGGGGGCGATCGGGTCGTCACCGTCACCGGCGGAGGCGGGGTCGTTGTGGTGCCATTGCATGCCGAGCTTGGAGCCAGCGGCAACCTCGACCTGGTCGGAGGTGGCCTTGCCACCGTTGCAGATCATGGCAGTGGAGGTGACATCGAGGATGGGGTTGTTGCCGTTGGAAGGAGTCTGGACAGCGAAGTGCTGGCCCTGGTCCTTGCCGTCAATGACGAAGCTCTGGAAGGTGGTGTGCGCGGCGGCGAGGTTGGCAGCAGCCAGGATGATAGCAGTCTTGGTGAACATGTTTGCGGTTGGTGTGTTGGTTGGTTGGTTGGTTGGTTGGATTTGAAAAGGTTGAGCGTATCTTCAAAGATAGAATGGAAACGAATGAATGATAGACGAATGGATCGAAAGTGAGTGTAATGCTAAAGAGCGTGTGAAAGTGAGTGTCAGCGTCAAGCTTGATGCCCTTTCAACATCGATGGCCTCTGTATCTCTTATACTCCCTCCGCCTACACGGCACAGTTGCGCCATGACAAGATTAGTGCCTCACTGACAGAATCCTGACAGCGCCAACGACATGAAACCCGGGTCTGTGGATTGATGCCAAGCACCTGTCAATCTATTCAGCACTGCGCTAGCGCCCGAACCGGAAGCGTGGCTTCGGTTAGCTGCCGCAGAACGTTGAATCCAGGTCTGCTCCGTTCCTACGCCCCATAATATGTGATGAGCTATTGTCAAGGAGAGATTTGAAGGCGTCGCCTCCATGCATGTGCCTGGAGGTGGCCTGTATCAGGCGTTGCGCAACGAATAACGGGAGAGCCTCATGGGAAACGTGAAACCATGTCGAAAAAGCTTGATCGGTTGAAGTCTGGCTATCCCAGGCGTTTAACGAAACGTCATGCGCTGAAGCGCCAACATGTTCTGCTGTCAATGCTACTCGCATCCACATGTTCGCAGTTGATTGTTTGCTTGTGCCATAACGTTACCTAGGTATGTCGGAGACCGATTGGTAGTTACCGCTGCGTGGCCCCATCGTCACCGCCACACTACGCAATCTCCCTACTCTCCATCCCTTATGCCACCGGTCTACAATGACTCTCATTTCGTTGATCCGGTATTCTAGATCCTGCAGTTCGACGGGGAAGCAACCTCGGTGGTGGGGCGAAAACTTCGCTAACGGTGTATTCGTTTGCGCGACAACATGAAACGAATTCCTTCAGTGGGGGAAATTGCGCGCCTGTACCTGCCAAGACAATGGTGATGTTTCGACACTTCCGAGGCATCGGTCCAGACAACACCGTTTTCGCAGTCGAGTCGTGACGCCATCTTCGTTCTGCTTTGTAGACGAAAGAACCACCGGCTATATTATCGTCCTGCATAGATAGTCGAAATGCCGCACCCGTGCTTCGAGATTCGAGATAATGTAAATTGCTGCGCCGCTTGACGAATGAACGGAGATGAGGCGCTTAGATGAGGAACGCAGAACGCGCCCTTGCGGTGTGTTGTTTTTGTCGTTTGTGGAGCTGAGCGTTGCGCCGATGCACGTTGTCGCGTATGTGCGTAGTGGCTTGCAGTAACATTACCGCCCCGTGGTGGTGGCCTTCTCCAACATCAATTGAGAGTCCCTTCACCTTTAAGTACCTGTTCGACACTCAAAACGTGCTCAATAGTTCTCATTGTCTACCAACCATCCCAATCCCTGGGTATTATTAACTGATGCGCCACTCTCTAACCGGTACCTCTTCCATCTACCAGATCCTGTCTTTGACAGGCGTTTTGGATGATGAGGTCGTTGCGCTGCGATCGTGCATGTGCCGCCGCGAATGGATTAAACGCCGATGATGATCTTGTTGTACACGTGGTATCACTTACCGGTGATAACCCGAGGACGCCCAAATGATGCTCATTATACCCATAGAAAACCATGAATCCATGTCGAAAACCGTTCAACCTGCTACGCATGCTGAAGCAAAGCAAGAAATTATAAACAGTGCAAGCAACATTAAGCTCGGGTAGTCCGAGTGGGATGCTGCGTCCTCCTTCGTACTCGTCGCTGTCGCCTGTCCGTCGGGCTTACTGGCCCTTGCGCTTGGACTATTGGTGGTTACGCTTTGAAGGCGGGTCGTGGTAGCGGGAAACAACGCGCTTTTTGTAGTGCGTCCTGAAGATCCGTAAACCAACTCCGTCGCCCCCCACGCGAGACTGATTGTTGTGCCATCGACGGTAATTGTACCCCCAGGCGTCAAAGTCTGCCCATCGATGACGAAGGTTGTTCCACTTCCCATTTCCGCAGTGTACGTCTGCGAACCAATAGTGAGCAATGGAGGATTGGTGATGGCAGGCTGCGGCGAGATGAAACTAGTCTCGCCGTTGACGACCAAGGCTGTAGCTCCGGGTGCGAGCGAGATCGTGACACCCGAGACAACGATCGAGCCCCCCACGGTAAGCAGTCTCGACCCGATTAGATAGGCAGTGCTAGTTCCTGGGAGCGGCCCGAATGTCAGATCTCCAATGGTCAAAGGAGGCGCTGTGATTTGTGGAGGGGCTGGAGTAGCCAATGTAGATGTAACGCCGTTAATCACAACGAATGATGCCGATTGAGCGAGTGACAGTGTAGTGCCCGACACGGTAATGTCTGGGCCACCAGGAACGAGTGTTTGGCCATCTATTACAAAGGTGGGCCCTGAGGGCTCTGGAAGAGCGTCGATGACATCATTTCCGATGGTGATCGTAGGAGGTTTGCCGACCTGTGGAGTAGGAATAGCGAGGGATGAAGTAACCCCGTTGACAACAACGAATGAAGCAGAAGGTGCAAGCGATATTGTGGTTCCGGAGAAAGTTATGGCTGGTCCACCTGGAACAAGGGGTTCATCGCCAACAACGAAGGATATTCCTGGTGAGGCCGAAATGGGTGTGAAGACATTGTTACCAACATTGAGAGTCGGCGCCGCTGGGTTCGCTATCACGGATGTGACGCCATTGACCAAAACGAAGGATGCTGATGATGCCAACGAAAACGTGGTACCAGATGCAGTGATTGCCGACCCTCCAGGCACCAGTGTCTGACCTGCGATAACGAATGTGTTTCGCGGATTGTCAGCAGCAGGGAAGACGCTATCGCCGACAGTAAGTGCTGGTGGCGTTACGGCAGGGACAGCTGGGATCTGTATCGTCGAGGACGCTCCATTAACCACCAGTACGCTTCCCGAGGGTGCTAGTGATAGCGTGGTGCCCGAAACGGTAATGGCAGGAGCACCCGGAGCGAGTGTCTGCCCCGAGATAACGAACGTTGGGTTAGGTCTTTGATTCTCTAGGCCGTTGAAGTTGTGAGAACTTTCTTGGGCTGCTTGTGCTGTGATCGTTGAGCCACCGACTACCAGTTGTGGCGGACTGTTTGGAGCTGGTGATGATCCGGGTAGAACTTGGGTGGAACCTCCGATGACCACGAAAGAAGCCGACGGTGCCAAACTGACGACGGTACCATCGACAGTAGCAACACCTCCAGGAGTGAGGGTTTGCCCTGGACCAACGAAGAATTGGGTTGCAGCGTTGGGTGTGAGTGTCGTCAAGCCAATCGTCAGCACTGGTGGAGGCCGCGCCGGAGTAACTTGCGGTAGCCTAGAGGTACTGCCATCCACAACGATGGCCGTAGCCGATGGCGCAAGAGAAACCATCGTCCCACCTCCTACGTTGACTGGAGCTCCCCCAGCTTGTAAGGTCTGAGAGCCGACAACAATTCTTGAAGAAGGACCAACTACGATGGGTCGTGTGCCCACAGAACCAACAGTAACTCGAGTGAATTCTGGAGGATTGACCGCATTGTTATTCTCACTGCCGCGTATCTTAGTCGTAGAAGTTGAGTCCATTCGGTCGTTTGGCTTGACGTTGGTGGGCTTTGGTTTGCTGGTATCACCTGGGAGATCCCAGTCTGCTACTGTGAGAGGGGGAGATTTCGAAGTGCTGCCGCCCCAACCATTTATCACGACGGGTCCGTCGTCAAAACCAAGTACAGACGACTCGACATGGATGAGGGCCGGACCTATACCGGGCCAATTTTGATAGTACAAGTCGACAACGATGAGGACAGTCACGACGGTGGCCTGCAGTTTTCCAGCATCACACGCAGACTGTGGGATCTGGTTGAGAAAACCATCTGGAAGTGATCCCGTCACCGTACTCTCCTCGTCGAATCCTTTCATCCAGTAAGGATAGACCTGTGCGGAACGAAGCTGTACCGTCTCGGTTTTGTTTCCCGACTCAACCTCGTAAGCTGTGAAATGGACGAAAGGTGTCGCAGAAGTCTGAACCGTTGTAGTATTTGGCCCAAGGGTGATTGTAGCCGTGGCAGATGGGAAAGTATCTGGGTAGTATAGATCGTATAATCCGGCGTCCGACGTCGGGATGACGTTACCAGAGGGAAAAGGAGAGTAGCCTGCTGACCGGTAGGCAACAGATGTTGTAGCTGCTTTAGGTCTTGCCGTGTACTCTTCACACATGGTAACCGTGAAATCCCATTCGGCATAATACGACTCGCTGTAGATACATGCATAATCTGATGCCAGTGCACTGGATGCATCAAAGGTTGTCGTGTAAGGAACAAGGGTAAAAGAGTCCACATTACTGAAATTCGATGCCTGCGTTGTCATGATTCCCGCGACATGCATGTATGTTGGGCCAAACCAGTAATCTACACTTGCACTGGGGATGTTGACCGTACATGTCGCGTTAGAGACGCGGGTTTGCTGTGTCGCTGTGCCGTTGATAGTGGGCAAGTGAATCTCAGGAGTGGCTAGCGATGGATATTGGCCTTGCGACGATGTTGTGTTCAGATCGTCTGATAACGTGGCGTTTGGTAGCACAGAAGAAACCAGTGGTCCAGTCGAGGCCGCATCGGTGGGCCGAAGGATTTCATGCTCGCTAGAAATCCCTGTACCGAGGATGCTAACGCTACGCGATGGAGTTGCTGGGAGCACAGGTGCGAGCGTCGAAGCAGATACCGTTGACTTCGTTGTGAGAGTGACGTTGGAATATGGGGCTTGATGGCTTGGTTAGCACGCAGCGGATCAGAGCCGCGAGGCGCAATGGGATTTGGCTTTACCACGATGGAACACGGCCCCCGCTGCAAATGAAGCGACGCATACTGTGAGAAACGAGTGATTAAGATACATGGCGATTGTAGAGTGCCTGCATGAGCAGCACTCTACGGATAGCGAACGTCGTGCTCTCAAGTCGTCCCAAGAGAGTGGTGGGCACACGAGAGTGCAGCAAAGGCAATCTGGATGAGCGGGTCCAGCGCGTTTTGCCCTATGGACGGCATCGATTGGCGTGGTCCCGAGCGTGGACATGCATATTTATCGGAAGATCAGCGCGGAAGGTAGCTAGGCTCTGGGCGAAGTCCGTAGGCTCCTATTCCGGACAGGGGTATGAGGCGGCTGGCACGTGAGTTGAACGAGGACACCAATAACGTATGTCCACCTCGCAAAAGAACGATGAATCTGGCCAACATGCTGTAGGTTGAGTGCGACTGCCACGCAGGTCCCTGAGAGCACAAGACCCCGCTACTGCAGCATGTTGCAGGCTGGGGTGTGGGCGGAGGCATCAAAATCCCGGCCTGCCTGTCTCGGCATAGGCGATTGCTTGTATTTGTGCGACACGCCTCCATACCATTGTAGACAGCCCTTGCTGTTCAGCTGAGTGTTGATTGTCTACCACGCAGGCGGCGTGCGGCTCTTGCGGAGATGGAGCGCCACGTTCATCATGCACAAAAAGCATTCATCCCAACATCATGATCGACGCATCACTCAAGATCTCCTCTTGTTGAGCATGACGATGGTCTGGTAGGTTTCTGGCAAGCGCGCCGATCTGCCAGACTGGAGAGAGCAAATCTAAGCGAATGCGCTGGTCAACCGCTCCAGAACCTACTGTTTCAAGCTTGTCGTTCGGGGGTGGCTGTCGTGAAGTCCGGGCGTGGGCGTCGCCCGCTCGTAGTGGGAGCCGTGGTGGCCTAAGCCCAGCCGCTTTGCCAGCGCCTTGCAGTGGCACATGGCAGTCCAGAGGCCGACCCCAGATTGCGCGAACAGGTGCCAATCGGTGTAGGGATGAAACGAGGGGTCGGTCGGGTGCCTCACGGCATTCAGCTGCATTCATCTATGTTGCTGCGGAAGAATACCGGTTGAAAGCGACGGGAGCAGGATGGCCGTCTTACAGGCGTCTGACGAAGTTGCCGTACACGCTTACGTCCGCCGCACAGCATCGAGGCGCCAAAATCAAGGCGTACAGCAGAGGGATCGCAGAAGGGTGACGGTCGGGGCGCTCCCGCAAAAAAGAGTGCTATCGCAGCAGATGGCGGGTACGTCAATCGAAAGGAGCGTTCGCCCCGTTAGCCAAGTGACCAACTTCGTTAGAGCATTTGGTGCAATATATGCCTTGGCTTGCTCTCGGCTGGCATGCCAGGATCCGCCAATCTGGCTCGACTCTGGACGAGAGTGCTTTTGCATGCTGGCTGCAGTCCGAGGACTCCTTCTCTTTCTTCACCCCTCTCGTGGCGCTGGCGGGGACAAACAATGCCACTCGGTGATGCTGCTCGCTGCGCTCTTCGAGGTTGAGTGGCCCCAGTCGTGCCTCCTTCCACGCGCCGCTTAGTCACGGAACATGGTCCCTTTCCGAGGGCATCGTGCCTTCCACACAACCCTATGCGCCTTCCTCGCCGCCGCCCTGCTCCTGCCCTTGCTTGCCGCAGCCGACTATGTGCCGACAAACATCACCGAGACGCCCAACTTCCAGCTGCTGCCTGGCATCGCTTCGGTACCAGCACCCGTCACCGTCGCGCCGGACCAGAACTGGCTAGGAGTCGACGGCTCATGGAACACCTTTACTCTGCGCGTGGGCGAAACAGGGGAGAATGTGCGCGTCTTTGTGTCGACTGCAAGCCAGCAGATATGGGCCATCAATCGCATGGCGTGCATCACCAACACCACGAGCCCGGTGACAGGAGAAATTACAGCATACAACGTCTTCGACTCGGATTGTGAAACCAGCCGCGGCTTCCTATTCAACAGCAGCAACTCGGAAACATGGCAGCAAAAGGGCTTCTACCAACTGTGGATCGAGAAATATCTCGGACTGGTCGGCAATGGCTTGTACGGCTTCGATTCGGTGGGTCTGGGGAGGGCCGGGGAGATGGGGCCCTCCGTTCAGAACACCACGATCGGCACCTTGGTCACCGCCAACTTCTGGCTTGGGCATATAGGCGTGCATTCCAAGTCGACCAACTTCTCCGTCTTCGATGAATCGGTTCCGAGCTACCTGACCACGCTGTTCGAGCAGAAGAGCATCCCCAGTTTGTCTTTTGGCTACACGGCAGGCGCCCAGTACCGTAAGACATTACCACGTACCCTCGTTGCAAACCACTGACTCGGACGCACAGGTGACCAGACGGTCCTCGGAAGTCTCACGCTTGGCGGCTACGATGCCTCTCGCCTCATTCCCAACGATCTCACCTTCATCTTCGCGCCGGATAATGAGCGCGACCTGGCGGTTGGTGTCGTCGGCATCACGGCAGATACCACAGCGAAAGGAGATATTGACCTCCTCATGAACCGGGACGACGTGACCATGTACATCGATTCGACGGTTGCAGAACTCTACCTGCCGGTTGAGATATGCCAAGCTTTTGAGGATGCATTTGGACTAAAGTACGATGAAAAGACTGATCTCTACCTTGTGGATGATGCCCTCCACCGGGATCTCGTCGCGCAAAACCCCAGTGTCACGTTCACTATCGGCCAGAAATACAGCACGGATTCCACTTTGCAGATCACGTTGCCTTATGCTGCTCTAGACTTGGAGGCGACCCCTCCGTATAGAGGGTTGCAAGAGAAGACAAGGTACTTTCCTATCAGACGAGGTGCGGAGGCGCGTCAGTGGGTACTGGGTAGAGTCTTCCTGCAGGAAGCCTACTTGACCGTAGACTGGGAACGTCAGAACTTCACCGTGTCAGCGGTGGACTGGACATTTGGCAAAGCTCCACAAATCATGCCTATCGTGTCGCCCACCTACGCGGTTCCGCACTATGATCCCCCAAAGAAGAAGCCTTTGTCTTCAGGGGCAGTCATTGGTATCGCAGTGGGAGGTGGCTTCTTCGTTGCTCTGATTTTCTGCGCAATAGGGTGGTGGTTCTGGCGACGGCGGCACAAGCGCAAGCTGGCAGACATCAAAGCGCAATACGAGGCCGATGTCGCTGCGGCGGCGGTCACCAAGATGGATCCACCCGTGTCAGAGGAGGCACCGACGTCTCCAGTACGAAGTAGTACAGAAGGCGTGACTGTCTTCGCGAAGGCCGAGCTACCTGGCTCATCCCATGTGCATCACGAGATGAGCTCCAGCGCAGAAGAGAAGGGCTCATCAGCCGTACATGAGGCAGATGGCGAGGAGCGTCAGATCTATGAGATGCCTGGCGACATGCCTGTGCTTCCTGAGGCAGGCGGCCGTCAACTGTCGGAAAAGGAGTCCATGGTGGTACGCGAGAGGATATACAACGGCATAGATCCGACGGGCACGCCAGACGCAACCCCAGCTGCGTACGAAGAGTCGCGCAGGCTCGCACCAATATCCCCGTCCGAAGTGTCGATAGTGAGCGGTCGGCTTCCAACCGACAACGTGTCGCCCATTACACCACGCACACCAAGAGACGGTGCGTTCTTGGAAGCCTCGGACACATTTTTCCAATTGCCGCCCTACCGTGCTCGCGAAGAACGACGCGCCGAATCGGATGGCGATCCCCTTTCCCCCGTCTCGCCGCTGGAAGGGTCTACGGATGCCTCCCGACGGCGTTTCTCTTACGAGTCATGAGGGCAAAAAGCTGCTTGTTCAGCGAAGTTACGACTGGCGTTTATTTTGTTTGGCATAAGTGGCGGGGTTATCTTGGCACCACGGATATGGCGTTTGAGAGGGAATAGTTTGAATTGTGCATAGCAGAGGCTGAATACCCATCTAGACGGCGGCACGTGGTAGAAACGAGCAGCCACGTTTTGTTAGTGTATATAGTGTAAATACACGCTCTTCGCGCACATGGCGGCACCCTGAATTGTACATGTGCATGTCGAAGCGCTAGGCTCATGCGTTCATGCTGTCGGGCTGGCCGTCGGCTGGCTAAACGGTCGCGGGCCTGCAACGGGCAATTGTCCTGATTGTAGGGCAGAGCCAGCGGCGCGGGCGAAGCGGTCTGAGGAAGGTGCCTTGGGCAGCGCCTTGCCGCAAGCAGCCAAGTTGAACCCCTCGTCCGCGCAGCGACTGGACACCAACCCCACCATATCCTCACGGAGGCCGCGACGAGGCACAGGACGACCGCTTTTCTGCTGAAGCCAGTCCGTCAATCGCTTTCCTATTGCTTGCGACTTCCCGGTGAAGACTCTGCGCCTGCCTCGACTGTCCCACCGCCCGCCCCGTGCCAGAGCCGCCGCCCCGCTTTGTGTCGAAGCAGCTCCTGTCAGTCATCACATTGGCCGCGCGCCTAGCCTTATATCATATCGTGCGCTTGCCGCCCGCACTTCTTCTCCACAGTCCACATTGTCCGACTTCTGCGCCTTCGATCGTTACCTTCTTCAACTTCTCTCCTGAAGATAGAAAGAGCCTTACCCCGCCGCAGCTGCCACCATGGGCGACCTCGCCAACCGCAAAGTGTTCAAGGTAACGTTATATCCGCCATTCAGGGCCGAGCACGCGTACTGACAGCTTGCAGGTGTTCAACCAGGAGTTCATCGTCGACGAGCGCTACAATGTAACCAAGGAGCTGGGACAGGGTGCCTACGGCATTGTCTGGTACGACTCGAGCTACGGCGCGCCGCATAACAAGTGCTGATGATGCTCCAGTGCGGCTACCAACAACCAGACGGGCGAGGGCGTGGCCATCAAGAAGGTCACCAACGTCTTCAGCAAGAAGATCCTTGCCAAGCGTGCCCTGCGCGAGATCAAGCTGCTCCAGCACTTTAGAGGTAAGTCGACATGCCACCTGCCGGCTGCGACACTACTAACACCTGCCAGGCCACCGTAACGTAAGACACACATGCTCCCGAGTGCCCCGATCGACCCCATGCTAAACCCGTCGCACAGATAACATGTCTCTACGACATGGACATTCCCCGCCCAGACAACTTCAACGAGTGCTACCTATACGAGGGTATGGACTACACCCATGTTTCAATGAGACAGTGCTGATAGGCGTGTAGAGCTCATGGAGTGCGACCTGGCAGCCATTATCCGGTCCGGCCAGCCGCTCACCGACGCCCACTTCCAGTCCTTCATCTACCAGATCCTCTGCGGTCTCAAGTACATTCACTCGGCCAATGTACTCCATCGCGATCTCAAGCCCGGTAACCTCCTCGTCAACGCCGACTGCGAGCTCAAGATTTGCGACTTTGGTCTTGCCAGGGGTTTCTCCATGGACCCTGAGGAGAACGCAGGATACATGACCGAATATGTTGCTACCCGATGGTACAGAGCCCCTGAGATCATGTTGAGCTTCCAGAGCTACACAAAGGCTAGTAAGTAGTCACTCTCCCGTAATGTTTTACATGCCGAGCTCAAGCTGACTCTGCCTAGTCGATGTGTGGTCAGTAGGCTGCATCCTTGCTGAGCTGCTTGGCGGTAAGCCCTTCTTCAAGGGCCGCGACTACGTCGATCAATTAAACCAGATCCTGCACTACCTTGGAACACCAAACGAGGAGACACTCTCGCGCATCGGCTCTCCCCGTGCGCAAGATTACGTCCGCAATCTACCGTACATGCAGAAGATCTCGTTCCAGTCCCTGTTCAGGAACGCCAACCCAGACGCACTTGATCTGCTCGACCGCATGCTCGCATTTGATCCCTCAAGCCGTATCTCAGTCGAGGAAGCCCTGGAGCACAGGTACCTACAAATCTGGCATGATGCGTCCGACGAGCCTTCATGCCCAACAACGTTCGACTTCCAGTTCGAGGTAGTCGAGGAGATCCCAGAGATGAAGAAGATGATCCTGGATGAAGTCAGTCGCTTCCGCCAGATGGTGCGCGTACAACCCGGTGCAGGCGCTGGGGGCAACCAGGCGCCGCAAGTCCCGATACCCAACAACTACGACCGCGCTGGATACGAAGACCCAAGGCCCCAAGAAGCGTTCAACCAAGGTGGATGGAACGGAAGCGATCTGGAGCGTGATCTTCAGGGTCTTGACGGCCGTATGCGATAGGTGGGTTTGGACGAATCTGTTGGTTCCAAGATGTCTTCTCGTTGGTTTGAGCGTGAGCGTGGAGGGATTTGGGTAATATCTGAGCCCCGTGTAATTTCTCTCAAAATCTTTTGAATGATCAGTATGCTCGATTGACTTCGTGACCATTTGATTCGAAAAATGATGATGGCATAACATCCGCAATAACTATCACACAGTACAGATATCAGGAACACCATTTAGACCATATGCCATGTCATCGTTGAGCTCACTGCTACATGAGTTTGCCGGCAGGTCTACCTCATCCCTAGTGATTGCCAATTCACCCCTTCATGCCAATGGCATCCAGCACATCCCCCTCCAAGCACTCCAACAACCCAGGCGCCTCACCCTTATACCCCCACTTCTCACCAGCCCTCTCAGCCCTCGTCCGCGAATTACTCGCAAACAAATACCGCGCGAGCTTAGGAAACCCGGGATAATTAGCCATGCCATCCAGTTCCTCCAAACCGATTTGCACTGGTTCCGCATCCTTGATCACACCGTGTTTGTGTAGGATGGCGGCGGTTGCGACAGCGACGGAGTGTTGGGAATGCTCTTGCGTGCTCGCGAAATAGTATCCGTTTTCGTTGAAGAACTCACCACTGGAGTCGTCGTCGTCGTCGTCGGAGGTGGAGGTTGAGACAGCGGCTTCCACGACATGCAAGTACAGACGCATGAGGTCGTTGATATGCACCCAACTCCTCGTATTAGCACCTTGGTCATAGTAAAAAGGTTTCCCGCTCTCCAATCCCTTCGCTGCGTGGATGAAAAAGGGGATGAGCGCACTGTGCGTTTTCACCAATCCCTTGCCTTTGCCGTAGATGTCTGGGGGGCACATGATAGCTATCTTGATCTTATCCCCGTGTTTTGCGATGGTGTCGTGTAAAATGGTTTCGGTGTTACGGTGCAGCGCCGTAGGAGGCAACTCCCTGATTTCAGCCAAAGAAGTCTTGTCGGACCATATCTTTGGGTTTAGCACTCCCAGGTATGATGAGGAGGCCCAGTCTGACACTATTCCTGTGCCGGAGAGGTGGAGTAGGTAGCCTGGAGTGGGTCGCTGGAGGAGACCGCTGATGATGGCGGAGAGACTGGGTTCGTGGTCTGAGTCCCCGCAGTGGATGACGATGTCGGCGGAGGCGGCGGCGGAGGTTATCAGGGAGGTGCTGGAGTAGTCGCCGGTTAGGATGGTGATGTTGGGATAGGTGGAGGTGAAGGTCTCAGGAGTTTTGCGGAGAAGTACGGTGATGGAGTATTCGGGGTGGGTGGTTGCGAGCGTGTGGAGGACGGAGCCGCCGATGTAGCCTGTGCCTCCTGTGCTGGGGGCGGGTTAGTGGTGGGGATCATATATTGAGGGAGGGGGTGGGGTTGGTTGTGTACAGGAAGATCTTGGGTGCCATGATGATGTTGTTGGTAGATTGATGATATGGGTCTGAGTTGAGATTGATGGTGAGATATACTGTAGTGTTTTGTAGGATCTCGAGGATACTTCAAAGGCATATATATATGCAAGTCGGCTACTTCCCTTTGATTGGTAATACGATTCCACAGGCACAGTATTCAGCTTTACAAAACCTTAGCTACAATCGTCATGTAACTACATTGTTTCGTCCGTGATCTAGAGGTTTTGTTTTTTCGACTCTTTGGTCCGGAGTGCAAATACTCGGGACAACATTCAGGCCGTGTGGCTAGTGCTGGGGATGGTGTATACGCTATTTACACACCTCCGGCTAAGGACACTGTGAACGCGAAAGTTCGTCCGTGAATGCTGTGCATGGTTTTGTTCCACTACCGGTACGTCTGACATGTTTTGTTCGTTAGAACATGAGGTTGCTGAGATGTAGGAGTTTCTTGAACATTGCAGATGAGTAGGTTGTGGGTCGTACGTCATGGGAGCGTGGGAGGTGTCAGAGAAGACCTCATGATGATATGCACCAGCCTTGAGATCATACATGCGTGCAAGCTGTGACAGCTAGGTAAGGTCTTTCTTTCATCAGTTGTTCGTGGAGTAGCTGGGTGGTGTTCTCTACATCGCGATGCCGCAACCCGCTGAGCTGGTCTGTGCTCAGGCCAGGGTCTCTAGCGCGATAATTATTTCTCGGTCTTAGAACTTTTGGCAAGCCGGTGCGCTTCAAGTCGAACTTTTCGCGCCATTGCACAGCACCCCCAAACGCATTATACACCATGTCGCCCGCCGCGATCGAGTCGGGAAACAAGAGGAAGAGGTCTCACAAGAGCAAAAAGAGCGCCGAGCCAGCCATCGCACCAGCGCATGATGGCGTAGACGCTACCAAGGCGCGCAAGAAGGCGCGCAAAGACAAGGCGCCTGTCGTCGAAGAGCCTGTGGTGGAGGATGTTTCTGAGGAGGAACAGAGTGACGAGGAAGAAGAAGCGGCAGTAGAGGATGTCGTTGCAGAAGCCAGTGCTGCAGACGACGACAGCGACAAGGAAGACGATGAAGGCGACAATGACGAGCTTGCCGAACTACCCTCTGGAACGGGCAGCAATGCCGTTGATCTTCCCTCAGGCACCTCGATGCCCTCAGCGAACCCGACGCGATTCGACGAGCTCAACCTGAGCGAACGAACGATGACCTCCATCAAGAACATGGGCTTCGAGAACATGACAGAGATCCAACAGAAGGCTATACCACCTCTGCTATCTGGAAGGGATGTGCTGGGAGCGGCAAAGACTGGTAGTGGAAAGACTTTGGCTTTCCTTATCCCCGCCATCGAGATGCTCTCGCAGCTGCGGTTCAAGCCGCGCAACGGAACTGGAGTCATTGTCGTATCGCCGACCAGAGAATTGGCGTTGCAGATCTTCGGTGTAGCGCGCGAGCTCATGGAACCACACAGCCAGACGTTTGGTATCTGCATTGGTGGTGCCAACCGAAACGCAGAAGCCGAGAAGATCAGGAAGGGCTTGAACCTGATCATCGCTACTCCCGGGCGCCTCCTCGATCATCTCCACAACACGCAGGGCTTTGTCTTCAAGAACTTGAGATCGCTCATCATCGACGAGGCAGACAGAATTCTCGAAGTCGGTTTCGAAGACGAGATGAGGTCCATCATCAAGATCTTGCCCACGGAGCGTCAGACGATGCTTTTCTCCGCAACACAGACCACTAAGGTTGAGGATCTCGCAAGGATATCGCTCAAGGCCGGTCCCCTCTATATCAACGTCGATCACCGTGCCGAGCATAGCACGGTCCAGGGATTGGAGCAGGGTTACGTTCTGTGCGATTCAGACACCAGGTTCAGGCTTCTATTTTCTTTCCTTAAGAAACACCAGAAGAAGAAGGTCATCGTCTTCTTGTCATCGTGCGCATCTGTCGACTTCTACAGCGAATTGCTCAACTACATCGACCTGCCTGTACTTGGACTGCACGGCAAGCTCAAACAACAGGCGCGAACGAACCGCTTCTTCGAGTTTGTAAATGCACAAAGCGGCACACTCATCTGCACAGACGTTGCTGCGCGAGGACTAGATATTCCTGAGGTGGATTGGGTTATTCAATTCGACCCACCTGATGACCCGCGAGGTAAGCTTGACCACACGCAATGCATGATCATTTACTGACTTGTCTACAGACTACATCCACAGAGTCGGTCGAACGGCCCGAGGTGCAAACGGCAAGGGCAGGAGTCTGATGTTCCTTTTGCCATCGGAAGTAGGATTCCTCAAGCTCCTCAAAGAGAACCGCGTGCCGCTGGTTGAGTTTGAGTTGCCTTCCAACAAGATTCTTAACATCCAATCGCAACTGGAGGCATTGATCAGCAAGAACTACTACCTCAACAAGAGCGCAAAGGATGGCTACCGGTCGTACCTCCAGTCGTATGCTTCACATAGCTTGCGGTCGGTGTTCGACGTGCACAAGCTGGATCTCGTCAAGGTGGCCAAATCATTCGGTTTCTCGACACCACCGCGCATTGATATCAGTCTTGGGGCGAGTCTCAGTCGCGACAAGAAGGTGGAGGGAAGGAGAGCATACGGAAGCCAGCCTGCGCAGGGCCGACGACCGATGAGGGGAGGCAAGAGGTTCTGAGGTAATAGTTGAGAGGCATTGATGGGAGTTTGGCGTACAAAATCACATACGGGCCATGATCTAGGGTTTACCGCTGTGCATGATCTAATTGAGCACCCATGGGGATGTCGGTAACTTCAGAAGCGAAATGTGTCAATTTGATATGGACATTGAACTTCAAACGGCTCTGTCCCTGACATATATGACGTACTCGGTAGCTCAAATCTAACTGTAAGCAAAATCAATGTCTTGAAGATTGCCCCTACAGCGCCACCAAACCGGTGAGAGCTAGCAAGATTTGGGCGCGCAACCACTGAGGCAGCAGAAGAGCAACATTGCGCAGGCCGCATCAACTGCCAGTTCACCAAGTCTGCATCCTTCGGAATATTTATTCTCTAGCAACAGGTCACTTCTAGTATATTACTTAACGGATCACGTGTCTAAAGTAAGCCTTAGCTTTAGTGTTTCTTAACTATAGAAACTTAGAAAAATCTTAACTTAATAACTAAAGTATACTATAGTTATATACTACTAATACTTAGAAGAGATAAGTATAAAATCTTTATACTTATATATTAATTCTTCTACTTATTTTTATCTATATATAAAATAGTAACTACCTCTACTACTTAATAAGTAAGCTTAAAGCTATAAGTATACTTTAGTTACTTAATATATTATTAAGTAAAAATCTAAATCTTAAGTAGTAATACTTATAGCTTAAAAAGCTACTAATTTTAAAGAAGTAAGAACTATTACTAGTACTTTAAAGAATATATAACTAAATTTTTTACTTACTTTTAAAAGTATAGTATTAAGTAAGCTAAAGCTTAAAGCTTTAGTACTACTACTTTTAAAGTAGTTAAAGCTTTTATATTTTCTAGACTTATAAAATAGCTATTTTAATACTAAATACTTTATAAGAAAATTATAATACTAAATATTTTATAAAAGAACTTTATAAAAGAATTATAATCTAATTATATATACTTATTAGCTTATAACTAATAAAGTAATATATTTTAAAGCTTTATAGTTAAAATATATATACTAATAGTTTAGTAAAAGCGTACTTTTTTTATTTTTTATATTTTTATAACTTTTAAAACTCTAAATATATATTAAAAAGCTAATAGTAATTTAAATCTAATACTAAAAGCTACACTAACTAAATTACTATTTTATAAGTTTTATAAGTAATTATAAGTTAATATTAAACTAATTTTATTACTAGTTATATTATCTTACTATTTTACTAAAGCTTATAAGCTACTTTATTATTACTATAGTATTAATTACTTCTATTACTATATTACTATTACTAAAGTCTTTATAAATTACTTTAATTATATTAAAAAGAAAGCTATTATAGTAGCTATTTTAAAAGCTATTTTAGTAGCTATTATATAGAATATTATTTATAATATAATATCTAATATTTTAAGCGCTTTAAGAGGTATCTCTAAATATCTAAAAAGCTACTTTACTTATACTATTAAAAATTCTATTTTAGCTTCTATTAAAGCTTTTATTAAAGCTTTAGTTATTACTATCTTATAAATATATTTACTTAAGTTAAAATCTTTTATTATTTTTTCTTCTAGTCTTACTTTTAAAGAGCTTATTAGTAAGATATATAAGCTTTTTTATAAATATTCTCTTATTAAAGATATAAATTAAGTTAAAGATTACTCTATTACTAGTATAAAGAAGTTAAACTTACTAATTACTTACGCTATTAATATTTATAACTTTATATATACTTTAAAGTTTAAGATAAAGCTATTTCTAAGTATAAAAGCTACTATTTAGTAGTAGTATAGTACTTTAGCTAGAATTTATTATATAAATATTAAGAATTAGAATACTAAAAATATAGCGTTTCTAGCTTATACTATACTTTTTAATACTATTACTTAGATAGATACTATAGAGTTATACTATAGTTACTTTTAAAATTTATATTATAATTAGTAGTTTTTATATTATTTATAAAAGTAGAATAGATTAATATAAAATTATATAAACGTAAACCTCTACTAAGTAATTTAGGTAGAGCTATTACTTATAAGAGGTTTTTCTAAGTTTTTACGCTAGTAGAGCTTATACTTATATAAGCTAGCGTAGTCTAGAAAAGTCTAGAGAGATCTAGAGTAGTTTATAGCTAAGTAGTTATAATAAAGTCTTTCTTCTCTCTAGAAGTATATTCTATATAAGATAAAGAATTAAAAAAATTTAAGAGATTATATAAGCGCTAAGCCTAGACTAAAATATAGCTTATACGTTAATATTAGAAAATTTCTTTTTAGGCTATCTATTTAGACTTCTTACTTCTACTTATTATTTAGTAAGTATTTCTAAAATCTCTATATATTAGAATTAGTTTAGACTACTCTAGATTAGAGTAGATCTAGGCTAGCCTAGTGTAGTTTAGTTTTATTTTTCTCTTTCTTTTACTAATAAGTATAGAAGCTTATTAACTAATACTATTAACTATAATCTAGCGTAATTTTACGCTATCTATCTCTATCTTCTACTACTTAGAGTATTTTAGTAATAACTAGCTATCTTTAATCTTAATCTAGTTTTATCTATACTAATTTAGTTATAATATAGACGCTTAGAGCCTAGTAACTAAAAAATATAACTACTAAGACTAAATATAACCTAAATAGTTATATACGCTATAGTAACGTCTTATATACTACTATTAAAGATAACTAGTAGACTAATTTAGTACTCTACTACTATCTACTAGATAAGAACTATAAAATATAGATTAGTACTTTTTTCTAAAGCTATCTATACTAATCTATACTAACTTAGACTTTATAGAGTAAGACTACTATAATAGTATCTTATACTATTAGTAAGAAAAAAGCTCTAACTCTTTTTTACTATATTCTCTATAACTTATTTAGTTAAGATTATTTTTAAGTAAGTAATACTATTCTAGTATAATCTAAGCTAATCTAAACTAATCTAGTTACCTAAGTACGCTATTTTTAGTATTATTATAATATAAGTAAAGATCTATAAAATATACTTTTAGGCGCTTTTAAATACTTTAGTCTATAATATCTTAAATACCTCTACTATAGATAAGTTATTTCTAAAGTAAAATATTAAAGCTTAGACTACTACCTTTACTATATAAGTAATCTAGAGTTATTTATACTAATTTATACTAATCTAGATAAAAACACTATCTAATATATTAATAATAAGAATACACCTCTATACTCTAGTAAGTATATTTAGTTTAATACTAAAGTTCTTAGAGTTATCTAAAAAGCTAAAGCTTATAGTAACACTAATAGAGCTTCTAAGACTTTTAGTAAGTATATAAGTATACTCTTTTCTATTCTAATCTAGACCTATTTAATTTAGTCTAGAAAAAGAAAAATATAGATTCTCTTAAGAAGAAAGTTCTAGCTCTAGAGGCTAAAGTTAAGAGTTTTATTAACTTACTATTCTTAATTAAGAGTAAGCTATCTAAAGCTACTAGAGATAGCTTCTAGACTAATTACTTTACTCTACTTTAGATTAACCTAGTGTAGCCTAAGTCTATCTAGAGCTATCTTTAGGTTAATTTAAGTAGTCTTATTCTAGTTAGCGTTTTCTAGTTATAGAGTTTAGCGTCTAAGATACTCTAGTATAGATTAGTTTAGATTAGCTCTCTAGAGTTTTTTCTAGTTCTAATTTACCTATTATTATTCTTTATATAGTAATTAGTTACTATCTAGTCTAGATAAGTTTAGATTAGTATAGATTAGCTTTAGCTCTAGAAATATAATTATTAATTTCTTTATACTTATAATTAAGATTTAAGTAATTTTAAAGTCTATTATACTTAAAAAATCTATTAATTTATTTAATCTAATATATTCTCTAGCCTACTCTATTAGAATATTAAACTAGACTAATCTAGACCTATCTAGCTCTTTCTAGATCTACTCTAGCGTAATTATCTTTAGTTAAAGTATTTTTAAAACTTCTTAAATACTTTTATAGTACTAAGAGAAATCTTCTCTAAAAATAGCTATTAATTATTAGAGTCTAGATAGCTTATCTATTTAACTAAGTATATCTAAGAATCTTCTACTTTTTACTTTTTAAGTATTCTATCTACCTTATATATATTATTATCTACCTATAAAGTAATATAATAGAGTAGATCTTAGTCTCTTTAGACTAGACTAGTATTAGAAGTATTCTTTAGTAGACTAACGTAAAAGACTAGATAGATTCTACTATCTTCTAGAAGATCTAGTTAGTAGACTTACTTACTAATCTATTCTATTACTTTAAGTAGGCTCTAGTACTTATAGTCTAGTTTCTTTTTAGGCCTAGTTATATAGATATTATATATATCTAGTATAACCTAATTACTAACTTTAAACTTCTTAAGCTTATAGCTTTTATTATATACTTTTTATTAGTACTCTTAAACTCTTACTAAGTTCTATTATACTATTTTATATACTTTTTTATATAGTTTCTAGTCTTAGAGTATATACTTAGATAGTCTAGTTAGATCTAGACTAGTTAACTCTAGTATAGATAAAATTATATAGCTATACACTAGCTTAAATAGAGTAACACTAGTTAAGTTATATTTAGAGTTATTATACGCAAACTTAGTATTAGCTAGTAGAGTTATCTAGTTATTCTACTTATAGTTTATATAGGCTCTAAGGTATTACTCTAAAATCTAATTTATATACTTTATCTAGCTATTAGTCTAGAAGTAAAAAGCTATTAATAGTAGTTATCTAGTCTCTAAGTATTAAGTAAAGATACTTTAGTACGCTAACGTAAATAGTACTTCTTTATTAGTAACTACTAACTTTAGTAGGCTATAAAGGCGTATAATCTTCTAATAAAAGATTTTAGCTAGTTCTAGCGCGTTTAGATTACCTTTAAATAGTATAAAGTATACTATTTTAGAGAAGTAGTATATAACTATAAGTATACTATTATACTCTTACTCTTCTAGAGTACTTAGAGGTAACTTAGTAATAAAGTCTATAGTAATATCTTTCTAGATATTAGCTAGTATAGATAGTAACTATAGTTCTTTATACCTAGTATATCTAGTAGATTTTATTCTTACGTAGGTTATATAAAACTAGTAGTAGTTTTTAACTATCTATTAGATCTCTAGCTACTAGAATTCTCTTAATATAAGATTTAGAGTTTAGATAAATCTAAAGTAATCTACTAAGAAGTTATTATAGTAAGCTTATAAAACCTTAATATAAGCTACTTTTAAAATATAAAGTCTTTTTTTATAAAGAAGTATATTATCTAATTCTATACTCTATTAGTTTATTTACTATAGTTAAGTATTATCTAATATTAATA
Source organism: Alternaria conjuncta (assembly GCF_024043145.1). Taxonomy (NCBI): domain Eukaryota; kingdom Fungi; phylum Ascomycota; class Dothideomycetes; order Pleosporales; family Pleosporaceae; genus Alternaria; species Alternaria conjuncta. The sequence continues at coordinate 123,583 of NW_026250123.1, read as the reverse complement.
GTGCTTCTCTAGTAAAGTCTACGTACTTATTACTAAGTATACTCTCTTTAATAGTATTACGTATAGAGTATAGTAGCTTAGTCTAGTTAGTAAGTAATATTAGTTACTCTAGAGTAATAGCTCTAGTTATATCTATAACTACTCTAATCTAAAGTTCTCTTACTTTTTCTAGAGTAACTACGCGCTTTTTAAAGCTATCTATATTAGTTAACTATAGCTTATACTAAAGCTCTACTAGTAACTTTTTATTACTACTAGCTAAACTTACTATATTTTTATCTAACTTATAATCTAGGTATCTAGATAGTTTATTAGTAGAGTTAGTCTATCTAAAGTAGTAGACTATAGTAAAGTAGAAAGTAGCTAGCTATTCTATCTATCTAGCCTACTTATATAATAGTACTTTAGTAGATATAAACTTTTATAAGTTATAGTAGTCTATTATAGTAAAGTGTTAATGCAGAGCAGAGCAACAAAACGCAGTTAGTAACTCTATATAGTAATCTTATTATAGGTGTATTTTCTAAACACCTTATACTCGCTATATATAACTATAGAAATTAAAAAAACTCTCTCTATAACGTTTACTATAGATATAGTACTTTAACAACAACAACAATAACGTGCTTATAGAGGGCAACAGTAATAGAGGCTTCTCTAGAGAACTTAAGAGTAAACTTAGAGGTAGCAATAGGCGAGCCGCAAGGCTATAAGCTATAGAAATATTAAAAATTAAGAAATGTACGTCTAGATAAGCTTTTAAAGCTAGATAGATGCTAATAGTAATAGTAGGCAGCTCTTATTAGCAGAAGAGCTAGAAGTTAAAAGGTAGTATAGTATTAAACAGAAGCCTCTCTATTAGCTGTAGAGCTAGGTAGACAACTATAGTTGTAATACTGTTGCGGAGGTTAATACTATAGTTTAGAGAATAGCAGCCTAGAAGAGATTATACAAAACCTCGCATATAGAGAATACTTCTCTTTATTCTATATCTTTCTTAATACCTCTACACATATCTAAAAAACCTACTAACATATCTACTAAATACAAAGAACTTTCTACACTAAACTCTACTTCTATACTTATAATAGAGGCTCTAGTTCTTATAATAATAATAATAACAACGCCTAGTATAATAGAAAGTGCTACTCTAGTAGTCTTTGCTAGTTACACGCGCAGCGTATTTAACTTTCTAGTCTATTTTAGAGAGTTCTTAATAAAAGACCTATAGAATATAGCTACAAGAATAGAGCTAGAAAAGAGCTTCTGTTAGAATAGTATAAAGTAGATAGAGGTAATTACTAGCAACAAGAGACGCCTTATAGCTTTATATATTACAAGTGCATACTATCTCTTCTAAATAAACCTTCTTTTTAATATTCTAGTAATTATAGAGAAATAGTTTAACTAACTTAGCACGTTAGATAAGAAGCTAGCTAAGTTAGTAAACACGCTAGTAACCTAAGATAAGCTTAACTTTATTAAGCTTGCGAAAGGTACTATTTTCCTTAGCTAGAGAGAGGCAGCACTTTACTAGCTATAGAAGGCAGTGCATGTATAGTGTAGTATTAGGCTATGCTAACAGACGCGCAATAACAGGCAGAATAGACAGTTAGCATGCTAGAGAATAGCGCAATATAGCTAATATAGCTAGGCTTATAGGTAATTGCGCATAGAATATAGGTCGCTAGTGTTCGTGTAAGTATTTGTATAGGTATTGTGTAGACGTTATATAGGTGTCTTAGGTCGTCTTAGAAGCTTTATACTAGTAATAGGCTTACTTAGTTTCTTTTTAGTGCTACGCGATTGCATAAGGCTAGTGCTAGTGCTACTAGTTAATAGTCTAGATAGCTATTAGTAATATATAATAAATATAAAGTAGTTAGCCTGTCGCAATTGCGTGCGTGTTAATTATTGTAGAGGTAGTACAGGTATAAGTATTATAAGTTACAAATCTAGGCTTATATTAGAGATTTTTAAGTTTACTATTAAGTCTAACACAGCAACGCGTTATCGCGCAATTACGTAATTATATAATTGTTTAATTTCTAAAAAAGTACGCTGTAGGCCTCGTCTCTTAGGCCTAAGAGGGTATAGTAGTCTATATAAAGAGTAATATTATAAACTATACTCTTAAGGTAATACCTTTAGTATTTAAAAGCCTCTACTACTATAAAAAGTTCTCTATTATGCGTATTATAATTATACTTAGTAGAGGTTATCTTACGTAAATAGTATATAATTAAGTACTATAAGTTCTTACTATTAGGTTCTAGTCTAGACTAGTTTAGAATTCTAGAGATTATAAAGTCTAAAGTATTAGTTTCTACTCTATAGAGTAGGCTAGAGTTAAAATAGACTAAAATAGAGCTTATAGTAAATCTTTCTTTAAAAATCTTAAAAGCTTTAATAGTATTAGATTCTAGCTTAATTAGATATAATTCTTCTTATTATTACTAGTAGCTACTCTTACTTACTTTAGACAGCCTTTAAGTAATCTAGTAAAAAAAAGTAGCTATTTTAGAGAACTTTTTTATAAAGCGCTAGTAGTAGTTAGTAAAGTTTAGAAAGATCTAGATATCTCTAACTAAGGCTAGTGTAAGCTAAAATTAAATAGTATTAATATAGTTAGTTTTTATCTCTACTCTCTATAAAGTAACTATAAAATCTAAGTAGCTTACTCTCTAGGTATAGAAGTTATACTTAGAGAGTTTAGTATATAGCTTATACTAAATAAGTCTAAATAATATCTCTTAGACCTAGCTAATATATTTCTCTTTATTTTAGAAGTAGATAAGAATGTTATTAAAATATATAATATAGTAGATATCTAGTAGATCTAATAGAATTAAGTTAATATAATTCTAAAATACTATAAAGGTATTAGTAAAGCTAAATAGTATTATAGTATATTTAAAATAGCTATATCTAGTATAGAAGACTATCTTCTACTTATCTCTCTTCTTAATATAAATGTAGTAGTAAGTATTCTATAGATCTAGTTTAGTATAGATTAATATAGATCTAAGTTAATTAAGAAACTCTTTTATAAGTAGTAGTAAGTAGTAGTTCTTTATAGTAATTATATTAAGGCTATAGTAGTTTATATATAACTAGAGAAAGCTATTCTTTTTCTTTATAAATAAAATTAGTACCTCTACCTTAGAGGTAAAGCGCCTAATCTATTCTCTAGCTAGGTTCTTATTAATATATTTACGTAGTATCTCTACTTCTATTACTAATAGGCTATAGAGTAGTTTATAAAGTAGGTTCTTTCTCTTCTCTAAGTTAATTACTATCTTATATAGCCTATATTTAGCTAGAATAGTAGCGTCTTCTTTAGAAAAGGCCTTAGCCTAGAAGCTATAGTACTAATAAAGTAGAGTACTATTATCTAGGCTAGCCTAGTCTACTATTAGTAGAAAGCTATTATTATCTTTATTAAAAAGTATAGCTATAAATTATTTAGAGGTCTCTAGAGTAATCTTATAGTATCTAGTCTACTTTATAAATTTTATAGATTTTAAAATAAAGTTTAAAGTAGATTACTATTACTCTAGCTATAGTATACCTAGAATTATATTAAATTCTTTAAGGTCTTCTAGATAAAACTTTCTCTACTTTTTTTAAGTAGTATTATAGCTATTAGTTATAGTATACTTTATATCTACCTAGTCTAATATAGCTAGTTCTTAGCTATTAAAACTATAGAACTAGATTATACTATTTTAGTATAGTACGTATCTAGCTTTACTAGCTATAGCTTAACTAATAAAGTTAGCCTTAGTACTACTATTAAGAAGCGCCTAGATATAAATAAGCCTAGATTTAGCTAGAATAGTGCCTTCTATAGTAATTAGAGATAAGCCTACTATCTCTAGCTTAGTCTTACGCTTACTACTTATAGTAGTAATAAAACTCTTAAAGTATATAATAAGTCTCTTAGACTATAAAGTTAAATAGTTTAAAAGTATACTTTTCTCTTCTAAGTACTAGTAGAGTTAGAATACTCTCTCTTATAGTACTCTTTATAGTAGTAGTTATAGTATTTAATCTAACTAATATTCTTTATACTTATTTAAGCTACTAAAGTAGTTATAAGTTCTCTTTTAAGTAGTATATATAGTCTTACTTTTTAGCTAGATAAACTATGCTAGTTAGCGTTATACTATATCTACTTAAAAGGTAACTAGTCTCTTCTAGTATTATCTATACCTATCTAGATCTATCTAATCTAAAGTATAAATTCTAAAGCTTTATACTACTAGTTAGCCTTAGCCTTTAGTACTATAAGGCTATACTACTTCTACTTAATATTATTTAGCTATTTAGATATCTTTAGGTTAAGAGTAGAGTAAAAGTTATAAATATAATTCTTATTAGTATTATTAAAAGTAGCTTAGGCGTTAAGCTTTTTCTATTATATCTTAAAGTAGTTAAAAAGCTTAGTAGAAATATAATAATACTATCTTATATTTTTAATTTTCTCTTTAGCTATCTACTTATATTTAAAAAGAGAGCTAAAAGACTTTAGTATAGCTAACTTTAGAGTAGTTTAGATTAGAACTAGCGCTTTTAAGTTAGCTATAATAACTCTAGCTATTCTTTTCTAATAGTTAAGTTAGTAGTTTTTAAGCTATTTAATTATAAAGTTAACTTATATAGTTAAGTTAGTTAAAGTAGAGTTACTCTTAAAGAAGCGTTTATAAGCTCTAGCCTAGCTATTAAGTTATACTTTATTCTTACTTTTAAAATATATTAAAGAGTTAAATTTTAAAAGTAGAATTTTAAAAGGTCTAGTCTAGTATAAAGTACTCTTAGTAGGCGCTACTAAAGCTAGTATTAGTATAAGTAGTAGTAGAGTCTAGAAGTTATTTCTAGTAAGTATAGCTTTAAGAGTCTTATATTAGATATATAAAGTAGTAATCTTTATATACTATTTAGCTTTTAATAAAAGCTATTCTTTTTATTTAAGTTCTTACTAGAGAGTTAATAGCGTTAGTTTATTAATAGATATTCTTTTCTTAACTAGTAGTATTTCTATAGTAGGTATTAGAGCTTATAATTTCTCTTTAGTAGTAGTTAAAGCTAATAGTATATTAGCTAGTCTAGACTAGGCCTAGAAAGCTACGTTTTCTACTACGCTACATAATTATAATAAAACTATATTTATAGTATTACTAATAGTTATAGATAGAGATTTATATTATAAAAGTAAAATAAGTTAATATAGAATTATATAAACGTAAACCTCTACTAAGTAATCTAAGTAGAGCTATTACTTATAAAAGGTTTCTTTAAGTTTCTATACTAGTAAAGCTTACGCTTATATAGGCTAGTGTAGTCTAAAGAAGTTTAGAGAGATCTAGAGTAGTTTATAGCTAAGTAGTTATAATATTATTCTTATTAGCTATAGAATTAAGATAAGGTTATTATTAATAGCTAAAAATAAATATAGTAAGTCTAGTTAGTAGTATACTTATTACTATATATTATATTAATTATTTTTAGTTATTTTTAGTTATAATATAAAGAAAGTTATATAAGTAAGTATAAAATAAGTCTATATTAAAATAACTATATTACTATAGTAATATATACTAAATTAATATTAAAATTATTTAGTAGTTTAAAAAGAGACTAGCTTAAAGTCTTTTAATATTTTTTAATATCTTTTAATATTATTTTACTATAAAGATAATACTAAATTAGACTTAAAATACTATACTTAATATATACTACTTATTTTATTAATAACTTTTATATTAAGTAAAAGTTTACTAACTTTACTATACTTTTTAAAACTATTTATAATTACTTTAAAAAAGTAAATTTATAAGTAACTTTTTACTTTATAGTAGTAGCTAATTTTATTTATAGTAATATAAGCTTTAGTACTAATACTAAATTTACTACTTAAAGTAAATATAATACTTTTAAATAACTTTATAAAAAAGTTTTTACTTAAACTACTACTACTAGTAATAATAACTTTTTTTATTAATATTAAAAGCTAAAGTTAAAAAAAGTTTAAAAATTAAGTAAAATATATTTTAGTTAAAGTTTAAGAGTAAAATAATAAAAAGATTAGATTAGTAGACTAGTAATTAATAAGCTTATAGGCATGCACTATAACGTCTTCTACAGCGTGACATTAGGCTACTTAACAGAATTGTGCCTGTAGCTAGCCAGCCCTACGAGTTACGCAAAGTGCAGAAAGTGTCAGACGCCGCGGCTTGTATGGAGCCCTGGGGGATGCGCTGGCAAGTCGCTGAGCAGCTGGCGGGCCAATGACGTCGCGTAAATAGGAGCAGTGGGAGAGCGGATGCGGCCGCCCACGGGGGTTGCGGCACCATCACCCCTGGTAACGACACGGGTGCTAGAAGCTAGCTAGCTATGTAGTTAGCAGCGAGACGGCCCATGACGGATGTTTGACAGTCTGGCGGTGAGCATGAGGTTGTGAAGCTGGCAGAGAAATCAGCAAAAAACATGGAATCTCAGGAGCCTGATTTGGGATTGTGGCATGGAGGCGCGGGAAGACGGGAGGGGTAAGAATAGAATAGGCGACGTGGTTGCTTTTGGTGCGACCAGCCATCTTTGTTACAGGCAGCCGGTGGAGGGACGGTAGAGGCTGGCATTCGTCGCGCACTTTGCAGTGGGATGCATGGCCAACGGCGTCCACGAGGGACACCAGGCACGCTGTATGGTCTTGACGCGGCCGAGTGGCTGGGGACAGACAAGTCATGATGTATCGCCCGTAGCCCATCGTTGGTTGATACGACGCGACCTGTCGCAGGTGGTTCTATTCACTCTGTGCCCTTTACATCATCTTCACAACTTTATACCCATCGTACTATTGCACTAGGATAATTGTAATAATTCTAATAATCCTTCGCCCACACGCCATCCTCGATCTGCAAGGTCAACAAGCCTCACCTCCAGCCCGTGTTAGCGCCGACAAGGATTGCTGTTCTCCAGCCGTGACCCAGCCTTTCTCTCCACCACAGCTGGAGCTGGCGACCACCACAGGACCGCCTCTCCACCAGCGAAGAGCGCGACGGAGCTGCAGAGCCATTGCTACCTGCGATAGACGGGAGCTGTTGTGCTGCCTGGTCTGGTGAGTCCCGTGACCTCTCACATTGCTGAGTAGGTGTCTGACGCTGGCTAGCCTGAACGTCGGCGGCCATTGTCGCAGAGCGTCGCACGCCGCAGAGCTGTGCTGCACGCATTCGACCGCCAACTGGACCTCTCACGTCCCCGTTCACGTCCGTTCACGACCCCCGTCCCGTTCACGCCCGCTATCACGGCTCCTCTCGCACACCCGCCCTCGCTGTTCGCGCACCAGCAACATCCAGGTTGCGCAAACGTAAACAGCCACGGTGCGGCCCTGCACCCACACCATCGCCAACATCATTTCCCTCCCATAACGTCCTCGAGGAAAACGGCGCCGGACATGTCTTCCGTCACCCACCCCGCCTTCTAGAATCTTTCAGATTCTACGATGGTTTTAGATACAGAACGACCTCCTCTTCCGGCACCTACTGAACCCTCGACTCTCGATTCCGCAGACGAATCAACCTACCACATCGACGAAATCAACACCGACGTCTCCAACCGCACCGACAGGACCTCGTACTCCGTCCCCGACGACGGCACCCCCATCACCATCAACACCACCTCGCCCACCAAGCCCCGCGGCCAAGCGAGGCTCTCCCGCAAGTTCCCCTCGCAGACGTCGCTGCTCATTGAGTACTTCGAGTCCGGCAAGGACGAAGGCCAGGCCGGCTCGCGAGGCAGCGTCCGCGTCCGCGTCACCCCCTCGTCTCGCAAGAGCAGGCACTCGACCGCGAGCGACAACGTCCAGATCACCCAGACGTCCGCCAAGCGCAACTCCCACGCGCCCTCCTACTCCAAGCGCCTCTCGCTCGCGACCAGCAAGTCGTACTCCGAGCTCTACGACTCGCGCACCGTCGCCTACTCCGACCTCTCCAACATCTCCTCCCTGCCGCCCGTCGACATCGAGCTGCTGCCCAACCACAGCGACCTGTCTACCGACGGCGGCCGCTTCCTCCCCATGCCCTCGGACATATCGTCCATGCCCGCAGACAGCATGACTGGCCAGACAGAGATCCTCCCGCCCGCGCGGCGCAGGAGCCGCAGCATGGAACGCGACGCAGTCACCGAGTCCATGGTATCAGAAGCCATCCAGGACACACTCAAGGCACCCCGCCACCACCGCAGCAGAAGTCTCAGCAAAGACCGCATCACACAGCGCGTCATGGAGAAACTGGCGCAGCAGGCCGCAGAAGGCGGTGCTGCCAGATCAAAACACAGCTCTTCAAAGTCAAGAGACACGTCCAGACGGCGGGAAGACGAGCTTGCCTCGCCCCGCAAGTCGCACCGCAGAAGGAGCAAGGACGTCGAGCAGGCGAGCGGCACCGAGTCCAGCTACCTCTCCTCAAACGCCGACCGTCGTTCGCATGTCTCTGGAACTTCTTCCATCAACAACCCCAAACTACTGGCCACAGTCGAGGACGCCATCAAGCGCCTCATCCTCCCCGAGCTGAATGCGCTGAAAGAAGAGAACCGCACTTCCAGGAACATGGACAAGTTCGACCGCGCGAACCGCGACAGCATAGCCACCTTCGAAACCGTCGAATCAGCCGGCTCTCGCGACCCATCCAGACGCCGTGTGTCCAAATCCTCGAGCGCACCCAAACTCCACAGCAACAAGCCCAAAGTTGTCCTCAATAGGGATGGCGACGATCCAGGGACGACACTGGCTGGCGGATCAAGCCGCAAGAGCGAGCGACGATCCAGCCGGGGCTCCATCTCAAGCTACGCTGATTCGACTACCCGTGAGGAGAAGGAGAAGTCCCATCGGAGAAAGAGCAGTAGCAAAGACAGCACCATGTCTCAACGAGATGCTGCTTTAGTTGGACTTGCTGGAGCCGGCCTTACCACTGCCGCTCTCAAGCATCACACTTCACGGGAAGAGAAGGAGGAAGAACGCAAACAGCGCAAGCACCGCTCCTCTCGCAGCAGTCGATCCGCAAGCGTATCCGAAAGTGTGCACGAGGAGCCTCGTGTCAAGGAACGCGTCCCTCCCCTACCCTTCAACCACAGCGAGCTCATTGGAGGATCCGAGCTCACTCGCGACTCAATCCTATCCGCAGAGACCGAGACCAAAGAGAGACCGCAGTCGAGGTCATCGGTCAGCACTGGCATAACAGGCACCGGTGCTGAGACGCCTCTTCAACAAGTCCCTCGCGGATACATCTCGCCATCACCGCGCACCCCCACCCGCACACCTAATGCTCTCCAACAAACGCTCGGCACGTCTCATAGCAACAAATCTACCAACGAGGTTCGCACATCAACTCCGAAGAGTGATCGCAGCTGGACCTCCCGCTCAAAAGAAGCCACCGACGCTAGCTTAAACGCAGCAGCTGCTGCTAAAGCCCGCGCAATCGAGCGATCCGGGCCCCAAGCTTCGGAATATGAGATCGAAAGCGACACGCAATCAAGACGTGGTGACACTGTCAGCCCAATACAGAGCGAGGCTAGCTATCGGGGAGATGCGCAAACCACGGGCTCACCACGAAGAATGCACTCTATCCGTAGTGGACCCTCCGTGTCTTCTCTCGGCCACCAGTTCGAGCGAAGGGAGTCCAACCTCTCCATTGCATCACTCTCATCGACGACTAGCACCAAGGCAGCGGCACGCACCCGTAAGCGACCTCAGGGCGTTACTCTCGAAAGCAAGAGGTCTATACTCAACGAGGATGCAACCACCAAGGACACCAAGCAATTCTTCGACCGCAACCACGAGAAGAATGACATGTACCGACGCGAACTTGAAGACAGCTCTGTGAACTACAACCGTATGACCATGTACACCGATGATAGCACAGGAGTGGAATACCTCGACCACGAACAGAAGGTCGGTGATCTTCAGGACATTCGCAAGGTCGGCACAATTCCTGAATACGTCCACACACCACTGGCCGTGGAGTCTGCTGTTGCCTCCCTACATGACGAACAATCCACCCTCAGCGTTCGATCCTCTATGGCCACAAGCCCGCTCAAGAAGAGCACGCTCTCGCAGGTTCACACAAACCCAGCTTACGTCCAAACCGACGAAGTACCTGCCGGCCAGAGATGGGCTGCCATCCGCGACAAGGCCGAAGCTCTGCAACAGGAACGACGTGCCGAGGAGCCTCCAAAGCAAAACATCGCTCGTGAGAACTCTCCTAGGCAAAGCATTGCGCAGTCTGAGGCACAGTCTGAGGATGGCATGTCGGTGGATGAACCGATACAGATGCATCATAGCGCCTACCCAGTTGGTGACAACGATATGATGCCTGAGATTGGTTACGGCATGGATGATGATTCGGATGTGACTACCAACCCATCGATCATCCAAGGGCCAATCGGAGGAGGCGATGGTTACCACGATCGAACCGACGAGCTGCTCAGCCGGCAAGAAGAGCGAGAGCGTACTCCCACCTCTTTCAGCAAGGGTGCCCTCGGACTCGGAGCTGGAGCTGCTGCCATGGCCGCTGCTGCTGCTTACGAAAGAGAAGAGCAGCAGAGTCCGGCTTCCTTCGATCAACGACACCAGGCCACCGTAGAAGATGAATATGATCATCCCTATCCAGGTGAGCAACAATACGAGCAGTCAGGCTATGCGCAGAGTAACCGCACTCCTTTGTCAGGCCAAACCGGCTGGAAAGACGAGGGTTACCAGTCGGCTAACCAACGTGAAGCGTACACGCCACAAAACCGCAATCACTCAAAGATCTTTGATGATGACGGCTACGGCGATGAGTACAATGGCGCGGACCTTGGCAGCCCTGACATGTTTGCTGCTCGTGCCAAACATGACCGACATGTTAGTGGCAACTCACACGGCATGACTTCTCCTCTCTACGACGCAGCTACCGGCAAAGGCATGGACCGCATCGAATCGAAGGACATCGTGGCGCTCATGGACCACCTCACTGTTCGCGACGCCCAGCGCAATGCTCGCGACACCGAAATTCTCGTCACCCTTGTGCGAAGCGCCGCGGAGATGCGCAACCAACTGGACGACCTAAGGCAGTTCATCAAGACCCAAGATACGATGATCATGAACACCACCGACAAGCGAGTCAACCTTGCGGAGCAACGCATTCTTGGCGGTCCCCGTCCTCAGCCCCAGACACCGCCTCGTATCAACCGTACCTCTTCAGACGATGATATCGAGACCAAGAAAAAGAATGTCTTCAGGCGTGCTCTCAAGGGCCTCAGCTCTGGCAAGGGTGATGGCGATATCAAGCACATCGAGCAAATGCTCGTTCAATTGCTTGGTGAGGTGGAGGGCCTGAAGCAAGTCAACCAGCTCTCGTTGGATCAGCAGGCGAGGACGAATAGTCTCAACTCGTATGAAGAGCTTCGAGCAAGCGGTGACGCGGGTTACGAGCCAGAGGGCCGTGCCAATACTGCCTCTTCACCAGACCAATCTGGCTACTTCTCCAACCCTTCGTCTTCCCGCCGCATCCAAGATCTTCACTCTGGATACGATGTTGTACCAACGAACCGTATTAGCACCGTACGGGAGGAAAGCGACGAGGAGTACGAAGAGCGTACCCGCACCCCTGGCTACGAGAACACCGAGCGCATGACGACGCCGACACAGGAAGCTTTTCCCGAAAAGCGTGCTTCGCTAGGAACTCCTCCACAAGCTTCAAGGGCAGCGCGGAACTCACAGAGCGATGACACCACGCCAAAGCGTAAGCACAAGTCTAACTCGTCGTCCATCTTTGGTATCCCCAAGATCTCGCGATGGTCAAAGACCACTACCTCCACCAACCCAGAGAGCCTGCCACGCAACAGCGGGTCTGGAGAGAGACGGCCCCACTCCATGCACTCCAGGTCTTCTTCCCAGGATGACTACTATGATGACGAGGAGCCATACGACCAGCATGCCGATGACAGGCTTCGATCCAACACATCCCTAGCCAGGGAAGAGCAGCGTTCGATACGTTCTGCACGCTCTCCATCGCCTCTTATCCCAGAGGACATTCAATACGAGATGGAAGACCCCAAGTACCAGGCGCACCGCAACTCGCTGAACCTGCAGCACCCTCAGCCACGACCTGGGCCAACCGGTCGTCACCAGAACAACTTGGAGACCCAAGCGCAGATCTACAATCCTGTTCGCTCAAGCATAGGATCTCCTGACTACGACCAATGGGGTAGCATGCCATCGCTGGCACGCAATCGTCTTTCAGGCATGTCGGCTCAACAGGGTGCTGGCAACCTGTCGCCAATCTCATCAGATGGCTACAGCCAACACTCTGCTTCTGAGCAGCAGGCCGGCCCCCCTCGGCCTCCCAAAATCGCAGATGACGGCCCGCTCGTCCCACCACCACAGCTGCTTGCTGGCTACGGCCAGACAAGGCAGATGTACAGCTCTCCGAATGAGTTCGGTAGCCAGGGTGCTTTGACACCGCTTGCACCTATTGCAGAGGTGCGTTACTCACTCGAGACTGACCGGGGCCATCGCGTAAGTTGAGCTCGCGCCTCAGAAAGACTGAGGCACAATGCTAACATGCGCAAAAGATGACGCCCACTCCCTCGCCTCGCCCGAGCAGCCAGTACCTCCGCTCCGAGGCTAGTATGAGCAGCCCGCAGCGCAAGATCACGGGCCCCAGGCCCATGGGTAGCAGGAGCCCACAGCCGCAGAGCCCGCTGCAGCACTCGGATACTGTTGTTCGCAGGAAGCCGATTCAGGGTGAGTTTGCTGCTTCTTGAGAGAAGTTAAAGATTTTTTTACTAACGAAACATGGCAGACGATGAAGAGTCTCTAGAGAGCTACCGCAGCAGTCTCGACTCGGAGATTTTCTAGGCGAACAATCTCATCAAGCCCGGCATCGTACAAAGCAGAACGAGACAGACTGCTGTCGCTAGCTGGGTGCAAAGTAATGGGAAAAAGGGCGACGCTCGGTTTCTTTCTCACCACCAACAACAACAACAGCCGGGTATTGCCAAGAATTCGCAACGATACAGGTCACCGCTTAGGCAAGTGAGGTTTGCTGAAGAGTAAGGGAAGAAAGAGCAGAGCAGAGCAGCAGCAGCAGTAATAATGGGGGGATGTGGCAAAAAAACGTTTTTCTTGGTTGTATGATGGGCTTTTATCCATTCGCTTGGAATGGTTTCCGCGCATATATCACTTTTGCGAGCATGGCGTTTTTTTCTACATAGCGTTCTCTTCTTCACCATGTTTTCTGGCCACATGAAGTTTGAAGGAAGTTTGGAGGGAGTCTTGAGTGACTCACGAAGGGACGAACTTCATGCTTTATGAGAGACGATCAATCGGCGTAGTTAGGTGTGCATAGCTGTTTGCAAATGCATCATTGTTTGCCGGCCCACGATGATTTCTTCCATGTTCTCCCAGTATACGCACCCAAGGTTGCCCTTACGAAAAGACCCCTCTGACTCGAGCGCGGAAGACAGAGAAGATGTTCTTTCCATGTTGGCGCGTGCGGGCTGTGTTGCAACGCGATCTTTGTCGTCATACGCTGCGGATTTGGTACCTGGATGTCCACCTCTTTCACCACCACAACCCCACCAGTACGCGACCAACAACGACAAACCTTTCCATCAACCAAAGCCCCTACCACATTCCCAGGTTCCCGCTCATAAGTCTCTTCACTAATCGGCAAGACCTTTCCACATGGCGAAAGGATTCTCATGTCTCGGCCCGCTGTTATGAGGTCGTTGTGATGTCATCAGGGTCCACCACTCTTTCATCATCATCGATGCAGTTATGAAGGAAGCTAGCAGTTGTAATACAAAAGGTTTATAATGCCCATCCTGAAGTTACCCCTCCATTACATATACACACACTTTTGACTTCTTTGATACCCAAATTCAACGTTTTTAACGATATACACTTCAAAACAACAAGTTACGCATACGATACATATTTGACAAGATGTCTGCCGAATACAAGAACACCGACGTCAACGAGATCGCCAAGAAGGCTGAGCAGGACCTCAACAGCCAGAGCGCTGTTCACGGCCACAATGCTGGTTTGAGCAGTACGTTTACCCTTCCACTTCCCCATCCCATCCTCCTCCCTCCCCTCTCTCCCCCATTAAACCCCCCTTCATCCCACCCACCTACCAAACCCCAACTAACCCCCCCTCCAGCAACCGAATCCGGCGTCGACACCGCCGCCGTCGAAGGCAAATTCCCCGGCGCCCAAGTAAAATACGGCTCCGCCGCCTCTGGCGCAGGCAACAACCGCGAGATCCCGCTTGATGAGGGAGGTTCTATCAAGGCGAACGGCCAGCCTACCAAGGCTGGTGACTTTGCGCATGGTGGTGTTGGTGCGCCTGAGGAGAGGGATCAGACGTATGTTCATACCCATGGCGGGGATGATGAGATTAGGGGGAATGTTAGGAACTAGAGTGGTTGAATAAGATGGTCCTCCCGCTGGTGGATGGTACTGAATGAATTACGTTAAAGAGTCATGTTTATGGGTATTTGGATGTTGCTGTGAGGTGTGATACCGCTTCGTTTTCCTCGTTTCTCTCGACGGGTCCTTCGCGTCTCGTTCGCGTCTCTTTCGCGGTCTTTTATGTTGATCGAATTCTTCTACCTGTCTCTCCATACCCGACTTGCTATCGGTGTCCCAAGTGCTCTTGTCCTGCAGTCAGCGTCCACCCCTTGCACCCACCAAAGTTCTATTTGTTCATGCTCATTAAATCTTTAGATGAGACTCAGGTCACACCCGACCGTCCGCGCGACAGTATATTGTACTTGCAACTTCTCTCATTTGAGAGTTACGCAGAGTGCGAGAAGCGTGATGACTCTGACCCCAACATCGTGTGATACCCAAACTGGGCGCATCACGATCACTTTTACGCGGGCGCTCGTACCAGCTGTTACACGGAAAAGGGTTTCTTTGAGCACTTACACTCTTCTGGTCTGTTCGCTACACTCACTACAGCTCACCTGGGCGGCTTATGCAACTGCACACCACTAACTCTAGTCGGCCAATAAATCACAGCTGGATCATGGAGGCGCATAACGACGCCATCCCAGTCGTTGCTCTAACCATACATCCATCACCAGCCTCCCCACCCTCGTCCGCATCCTCATCTGCATCTTCATCCGCCAATACCTCACCAAACACGTCCCCTCCGCAAAAGCGCAAGCGCGACCCTGACCCACATGCCAAAGTAGCGGCTTTACAGCAAAGGCAAGATGAGCAAGCCAAACTAGGCGCTAGTGGTGGTGTGCCGACGGGTTGGAAGTGTGGTCACTGCGGGACGGTGCGGGATGCGGGTAGTGCGGAGTGTGTGACGTGGTTTTGGACGGAGGGAGTGTGTGGGCATGAGTATTGTGGGAGGGGTGAGTGTTGTGAGTTGGTTATTTGATGAATTGAGGATGAGTATATTGGTGTAGAGAGCAAGGAAGTGACGTTCGTGAAGGTGGTTATGTAAAGTAACCTCAGAGGCTACCAGTGTCATTCATACGACAAGACCTGTACATTTGGTCCCGTTACAGTACAATTCGTAGGCGGCTTTGAGCGCGTTCACGTGTATGCATTTCGACCCTATCCATAGGTAGCGCATTCTTACTAATGGAGACGAAGCGCTCCCACACCAGGTAGATGAAGATGTTACAGTATAGACGGTGGAACTGCGATAGTCTCTCCCAAGTTTTCTTGCCGATTAATGTAGGCCTCCACCTTTGAACACAGGATATCGTATTGCTCCTGCTGTCCCGCATCTCCTTTGCGCTGTGGCCGTGGGTTGTCGCATTTGAGGCCATCTACTCCATGGAAAGTATTGAACTCATGCTCGTGGAGTATGTCTTCATTGCAAGTCTTGCAAAGCCGGAGGAAAGGTAAATGCGGTGGCTGTCTTCCTTGTAATCCGCGAGTCAAGTGTGTGCGAACGGCGGACACGGTAGTCACTGGGGCTGCTTTACATGTAAACGGCAACCCTAGCTTTTCCTGAGCCTTTCTGAATGAACATTGAAAGACTCTCCTTTCCTTCTGAAAACCATCAGCTGCGAGCTCAGGATGGTGTCTTCTGTAGTGATTAAGCCGCGCGTCCTGCCGCTGAAACTCCTTTGCGCAGGTCCGATCTTCGCAAATGTATGCTTTACCCTCACCATGCTTTTGTCTCTTGTGCCGCCCAAGGTTCGCATGGCGATACTGGCCAGTGAAAGCTTGATCGCAGTCTGAAACTTCACAATATAGAGTCTCTAGATGTTTTGGCGCTGTAGTACTGCAAGAGGTCCTTGGGGAATGGGACCTTCGCAATGGATCGACCGCGTTATTTCCATACTCCCACTGGGAGGGATTATGTTCATAGTCTTGTTCAAGAGGAGGTATAGGCGTTCTCTGATAGTCGATTCGGAAAGATGGGATAGTTTGAGAAATTTCTATCGGGGATGTGGGATACCGGACATTAGGCCTTTCAGTGATGACAGAATCCATCATCATCAACGAGTCAACATAACTTGTTGTACTTGACAGCGTTGTTGTGAACTCAGCCCATGTGGAAGTGTCGTTGGTATCAACTTCCATAGGTCGTTCCCACTCCGTACCCGAGCTCGGTGTGGCCGAAAGAACGTTGCTTGGTGATGGATGTACTGGACCATCCATGGAGGACATTGATGTCTACTAGCAACATCAGTCAGACAAGAATATATCTCGGTCGACTGGGAACTTACGTAATCCGTTGGTCTTGGTGTGTCTCCTATGTCCGAATCGGAGTCGAAAATAAGCTGGTATGGTGTTGCATACGGCATGACGTGGTCTCGCTGGTTGCCTAAAGGCAGCGTCGCAGGTATATTAACTGCATCGTGTACATCGTGTGCGTCGTGTGCGTTCTGGAAACCCAACTCTTGTGGGGTAGGAAGAGGTTGTAATGGTATAGGATCAAGGCTGGCTTGCTCTGGAATCATAATGTCAGTTCAAAACATACGAGAAGGAACGAATGATTGCTTACGTGCTGATAGATGCTGGACGGCCAGTTTTCTTTCTACCTGTCGATACAGGAGTTCCCACTGCACCTTTACCATCGCTCCTTTGCGCTGCTGTTGGCGGGTGTTGCAAAGTTGTCCATTGTAGCCGTGTCTGGTTTCGAATACATCTCTGTCAAGAAAGTCTTCGTTGCAAGTAGGACATAGCTCTAAGAAGGCCAACTGAATCGTGTATCCACGGCCAGGTCGTTTTTTCAAGTGGCGCCGTAATTCGGCCATGTTCGAGCTTTTGACGTTGTTACAAGTCCGCGGCCAGCCATGTCGAGATTCTGCAACGAAGACAGGACAGTCAAGCTTTCGATCGCCGTTGTCGCCAACAGTCAACATCTTGATTACGGATGCGATCGTTGCTGGATGAAGGACGCCAGGATACCATGTATTAAAATCCTGTAGTTCGTTACATATCCCAGGCCATGCTTTCTCCAGAGACCACACTTCGATTCCGATACCAGCTTCTAGACAGGATATCGCTGGACGAAGAGTCTGGAGGGGGTGGTCAGCATTGCCATTGAGAAGGTGCGAGATGACGTGCGTCAAGCGCGAAAGGTACTACTTACGTCGAGACGGTTGTCGCGGAGGACGTCGGCGTAGTCAGCAAACTCAAAGAAATAGTTATGGCCGTCCATGATTGTGTGCACCCGTCCGGAACCTGAGGAGGACTCTGATGAACGGAGGACTTACTTTGAGGGGGATGGGCGGCCTTTTACCCAGCACAGGGAACTCCCTCATTGGTGCGTAGACCGCTTAATGTGGAGTTGGCTTGCAGGAATGCAGGCTTGCCCACATGCGCATTTGCGGACTTGCGGACTTGCTGACATACTTAGTTGTCTGATTGTCTTCTTGCCTTACTAGAGCAGCCTGTGAGTCGTCCGAATGACTTGAGCAGGTTAGTGTTTGAAGCGACTAAGTAGGTGGCACATTGCTACTGGTCGTTTTGGGTGTCCGCATTTGCGCACATAAGTGTGCAAGAGCGACTGAAGCGTTACGGTTTGTTGAGAGACTGCTTTGAGTTCATGGTCGAAGCGAATGAAGGCATGTTCATGGTGATGGTGATACTTTCGTTCAAGAATGATGAAGAGGGCAAAATTGCAAGTATTGAAGACAAAGTTCGAGGGGTATCAAAAGGGAATGACATGCTCAGTGACAATACGCACGCGCTTCATGCCCAAACACCCAGAGTCCAGCTGGCTCTCTCACCACCTTTGTTGGAAAGACCAGGACCCATGCTCTGCCTCTGCGCGATGACAGAAACCTCTTTCTCTCTCGTAGCACCTTGCAGACCATCTTTGAGATACTTCTCACGCTCAACTTCCACGATGCCCTTGATGCGCTGCTGTGCTATCAGACTCGCACCTGCCCACGGACCCAGTGTATCCACAACTCTGATCGTGCCACCGATCAAGCTAGCAGGCGGCGGGCCATGACGTATTGCCATCTGAGCGAACTTGGTGTCTATGGGGTCCTCTGTGGGTGATTGAAGAGCTGCAGGAATCGGCGCAGGCTCCGCATCGGTATCGAGTGACGAGGGGAACGTATCCTCGCCTTCTTGTCGGCGCATCTCCACGTCTTCCTTTTGGTTGCGCATCTTCTCTTCGCGACGTGCGCTTGCCCTGCCGTAGCTCTTCACTGGATCCCACCCCTTGAGTTGTACCAGAGCGTCCAGCTCTTTCTGTATGCGCGTCTTGAGACCAGGTAGATTTGACACGCCGCCTGTGATCACGATGCGCGACATGCATAACCGGCGAACGTCTATGGGGAGTTGAACGAGGGCGCGGTATATGAGGTGATGCAGCGGGAGGTCTTCGTCGTCGAACTCGTGCATGGCCAACTCGGGCGCAAAGAGAGCGTTCTCGGTGGGCTTGGCTAGTGATGCGAATGATAGCGTGAGCTCGGTAGGAGGTGTGTGCTTCGGGAAGGGTATGGTGACGGCAGGCGGCGGTGATTCGATAGCGTCTTCGAACTCCTCTAATACAGGGGCTTCTCGAGCGGGGAAGTATACGGTTCGTCGATTCGATCTGGGGACAGGCTTGCACCATCCGACACGTGTGAGGACTTCCTCTGCTTCTTCGAAAGACACGTCTGCCTTGGTAGCGCTCGGCTCAGCGTCGTCAAGTTCGGCGTTCAAAAGCTTGGCCATTTCCTCGCTCAGCAATTTCCCTGCCCGAACACTGCGCCTTTCCGAGACCTCACGGTACTCACATACCGCAGTCACAAGTGTTTCCGCCCAGCCTATATCCACCACCAGCGCTGAGCGTAGTCCTGCTGCGACGGTCGAGAGCACCGGGGTCGACATGAGGGTGATGCTCGGCGCCTGGAAGCTTGTGAAGAGCACATCGAGAATGGTCGACATGAGTGCATGCGGCATACGCGGCGGCATCGCAAGTAGCACCCGCCGTGGCTTTGTGTCCAGCAGAAAGTATTTGCCGTATGCCTCCCTCATCGCCCGCTCAAACTTGTCTTCCACCAGGCCCATGTCAACCTTGCTCAGATCCATGCGGTAGAGCTCATGTTCTTGACCCCAATCCTGATCCCGCTTCCGCTTTCTTCTCTTCTGTGCATATTCGGGATCCCATTGCCGGTAGTCGCCCACCCTCCGCTGGTCATCAGGCCCGAACGGGAGGGTGCATCGCGGGGCACTTTCGCCGGGAAAGCCGCCGCGTACGAATCGCGAGCCGACTTCAATCACGACGTACTCGTCTTCGGTGCGGAAGGAGCCACCAGGCGAGCCGAAGGTGGACGAGATGGATCGTAGGAGCGGTGTCCGCGGTGACTCTCCCAGATCGGCGAGGCGTGGAGTCGCGCCCCGGGTGCTGCGGTTAAGGGAACCCGAGACCTTTCGCTCGCCGCCGGATGACATGGCGGGGATGCTTTTGGATGAATTAATAAATCATTATACTGTAAGCTCAATGGCCGCAAGTTGCTTCGCCTGCATGTGCCTGGCGTTCGTCACTAGCTGCCAGAAAGCAAGCTTGTGTGTTCCAGGGTTAGCGTTGGCTGGCTGGCCCGAGCGCAGGAAAAAGTTCTAGCTGGAAAGCGCACTGCTCGAGCTTGCGACAACTCCCATCGCGACTTCCCACACCACGTCCAAATTCACCACGGAGGGTAGCTGCGTTTCGCGATCGCCATTGGACCTACCCCACGACCGAAATCAGCAAAATGGGTCTTTTTATCCTCTCGGAGACTTCGGCGGGTTACGTCCTGCTGAAGTCCAAGGACAAGAAGCTTCTCAGCGGAGAGAACAAGAACTCCTCTAGCATTGTCGAGGAGCTCAAGCTCAAGAAGTTCGCCAAGTTCGGCAGCGCAGTAGACGCTCTCGAGCAGGCCGCCGCGCTCCACGATGGAAAAGTCACGCCCATGCTGTCGTCGCTTTTGGAGGATTTGAAGGACGAGACCAAGGCTACCTGTACGAACATCCTGAGATTGCACAGTGAACATGGCAGCTAACACCTTCAAGTGGCCGTCGCCGACCCCAAGCTCTCCAACTCGATTGCGCAACTCCCCGGTCTCTCCCTCAAGACCGTATCAGACTCTTCTACCCAAGATGTATTCCGTGCCATCCGCGAAAACCTGACATCGCTCCTTCCCGACCTTCTTCCCTCTGAGGAAGCCGCGACCAGACTCGGTCTTGCCCACTCCCTGTCGCGACACAAGTTGCGCTTCTCGCCCGACAAGGTCGACACGATGATTATCCAGTCCATCGCATCGCTCGATGTGCTCGACAAGCAGCTCAACACCTACGCCATGCGTGTCAAGGAATGGTACGGCTGGCACTTCCCCGAGCTCGCCAAGAGTAAGTTCTAGCTTTCCAGACGCCTGCTCTGAACACGTTATTGACATTAGCGACAGTTCTCAACGACAACCTCGCCTACTCTCGTGTGGTCCTTAAGATGGGCTTCCGAACCAAGGCGCGTGAGAGCGACCTCTCCGAGATCCTGCCCGAGGAAATCGAGGCGGCTGTCAAGGCGGCTGCAGAAATCTCCATGGGTACGGAGATCACAGAGGAGGATTTGGAGGCGACCTCCGCTCTTGCCGAGCAGGTTGTTGACCTCACTGAGCACCGTCAAAGCCTCGGCGCCTACCTCTCCAACCGTATGCAAGCTCTCGCCCCTAACCTTACTGCTCTCGTTGGAGAGCTTGTTGGAGCGCGCCTCATCGCCCACGCTGGATCCCTCATGAACCTCGCCAAGTCGCCTGGTTCCACCATCCAGATTCTCGGTGCCGAGAAGGCTCTTTTCCGCGCTCTCAAGACCAAGCACGACACACCCAAGTACGGTGTATGTATTCTCACTCCTCAATGTAGAACGTCAAACTAACTCTCTCAGCTTATCTACCACGCATCCCTTATCGGTCAGGCCACCGGAAAGAACAAGGGCAAGATCGCCCGTATGCTCGCCGCCAAGTCCGCCTTGGGTCTTCGTGTCGACGCCCTGAGCACCTGGGGTGTATCGTCCGAGGACACCTCCAAGGAGCCCACCGAAGAGGAGAAGTCGCAGCTCGGTCGCGACGCACGCCTCACCATCGAGAGGAGACTACGCGCCCTCGAGGGCAAGCCGCTCAAGAGCATTCCTTCCGGCAACGCCAACGCGACAACACTTGGACAGAAGAAGTGGGAGGTCAAGGAGGCGCGGAAGTACAACCCAGACGCTGATGGTCTTACTGGTGACGAGCCAGCCGCCGATGCGCCCGCTCCCAAGAAGTCAAAGTCGGACAAGACCAACGGCACACCCAAGAAGCTCGTACAGGAAGTCGACAGTGACGAGGAGATGGCAGACGCCAAGGACTCATCAGACTCCGAGTCGGAAGACAAGCCCGCCGCCAAGGGCGACAAGGCCGCAAAGAAGGCAGAGAAGGAAGCCAAAAAGGCACGAAAGGCAGAGCGCGCCGCAAAGCGCGAGGCCAAGGAAGCAAAGAAGGCCGCCAAGGAGGCAAAGAAGTCCAGCAAGGACAGCAGCAAGAAGCGGAAAGCCGATGACGGCGACGAGAAGGTCGAGAAGAAGAAAAAGAAGAAGAGCAAGGACTAGATGCTGTCGCCTGTATCTGTAGCCATGTTCTTTCACAAAAGAGGGTACGGCGTTGTTATGGGTTTGAGCTTGCTTTGTTTCAGGCGAGTGGCGTACGAGGGTTCGGCATCTTGTAGTTCTATGTTTCAAAGTCCTCCTTTTACGTTGCATGATGGGGATGCGGTGGATGGATACCCGCCAGTTGGTAGCATACAATCACATGTTCATAAATCTTCAGTCGTGTTCGTCTTGTACTTGTGTGATGGTGTGTTCGGACTGGTGTTCGTTAGATAACCCCCATGCTGTTGACATTCCCACCGCACCCCGCGCAGTGTCAGTTTCTTCTCATATCATGATATCATGAACCCCTCCTCATTCTCCCCTCGTCGCTACATCTACACCTCACTAATCGCAAACTTAGACTTTGCGCTTAACCTTCCTCCTCTTCTTATTAGCACCCAACAGCTTATTCGCAATCTTCGGCATCTCCATATCCTCCACGCCCTCCGGAATACCCCCCTCCTCCTCATCAAACACCTGCTGGATGATAGCCAGAATATCATGGAGTTCGTCTTCAGTGAACCGTGTGCCCGCCTGTGTGAACGTCAGCAACCCTCAACCCTCAATACCGAACCCAAAACTTGGAACAGAAAGAACTACTGGAGAGCAGGATACCAGGAGAGAAATAAACATACCTCCTCAACAATCAGTTCCAACGTAACCTGCGTCGTCGGTCTCAAATTATACAACTGCAGATACTCGGCTTTGTTCAACCGGTACTTGGGCGCCAACGCACGGAATAAACTATGGGGTCCGCGGTAGAGCGTTCGAGGCCGCGAGGGGTGCGCGTCGGCGAGGGAGGAGGTTGTGTAGTCTGCGGTTTGGAGGTAGGCGAGGCCCTGGGGGGTGGTGGATGGTAGGTTAGTGTGGTGGATTGGGTGGGTTGATGGTATGGAGATAGGATGGGTGGATGGATGGATGGATGGGTGGAAGGCGTACATCTCTCAATATATGCGTCAAACCAGACGTCTTCTTCCTTTTCCTCCCCGTCTCATCAGCACCCGTGTATTCAGCGTCTTCTTGGCGGAGGTGCAGGAGGACTTCGTGGTTGGAGAGGAGCGCGGACTGGGGGGTTTTGATCTGATAGTCTTGTTAGCAAATGGACGCAGGATGGCGCTACAAAGGGTTCTTGATGGGTTTGGAGGTATTGTGTGGAATGGGAAGGATGAGATGAGGATGTGGATGTGGAGGGTATGTCATGTGATTGAAATGGTGACCCGGAGAGATGGAACTTGAGTCTTGCATGGCGTTACTTACATGCATCCTGATGGTCTCGTGGCACTCGCGCACTACCGTGTTGGAATTGGAGCTGAGGTTGTCCGATGGCCACGAGCCTGCGCTGTGTAGGGAGTCCTAAACTTCAAGCGATATGCTTTCCCAGTATACTGAACTCAAATTAGTTATGTGAAGACACGTAAACGCGTCGTCGTCGCAAGACCATATGAAGATAGACGTAAATCCAAGCAGATCGTGCAAAACACCAATGTAAAATCACTCCTGCTCTTCTTGTACCCTCGTCCTGAAAATGCCTGACGAAAGTGGCTAGCGCCATCGCAACACGTGAAAAGGACCTCGGGAGCGCGTACCTGTGATGAGCGACCGTGATTTGCTCGCAAGCTTCTGAGAATGAAGAAGCGTGTCTAGTATTCGAAGCGGTGTGCACAACTCAGGTGCTTGAAGTTCCGTCTACATGATGCGTGAGCCAGAGCGACACCCGCAAGGTGAGCAAAGGGCAGTTTTTCGCGCTAGCGTCTTGGCAGACCGAGGGTAAACTTGCCAGAATGGAAGCAACATGTAGAACCACATTGTACAAGACTCGGAACGCGAATTTGGAGATCTTTACTGGGTATTATTACTATAATCACTCGCTATCTTTTGTACTGTTCCAGACAGGGCTCGCTCGTTCGTTTCATGCCGCTAACGCCGCGCAATGCTATGCGAAATCTGAGATCATCGCAACTGGAGATCATGATCGTCGTTTACCCGTAACTTCGTTGCCTCGCGCTCAATACTCAGTGCCGTCATCTAAAAGCGTAATCTTTCATCATGGTTCCCTCTGGGCTTTCGCCACCGCCTTCGTCTTCTTCACGATAAAGACACCAACTTCCACACCTTTCGTGGGCTCACCGTTATGGTAGTCCCGTTCCGATACGCCCTCGAGGACAGCCTGGATCAGTGTTGCAGCGCTCATCTCGGAGCTTGGGAGCTTTTTTGACTTGCTGAAGTACTTGGTGATTATCTCCCGTATACGGGGTTTCTCTTGCTTGATCCACCAATCGTCCGCCCAAGCTGACCGTTGCATCAGAATCTCCTCTTTTGCGGCGTGGATGACTTCATAATTTGCTCTTCTCTCATTGTTGTGTCGTTCACCCATTGCTCCGCAGAATTTCCGGACTTGCGCCTCCAAGTGGTTGTACTCGTCCAGGTAATTGACGGAACTCATTTGACCCAGGTTCCTTCCCAGCTCTGAGTGGAGATCGTGGACTACCGTTACGGTGCGTAAGAGTGGGTCGAGAATTGGTCCGAGGTACTGCTGCGTAAAGGTCCTCGCACCTGTCCTGGTCGGGTAGATGAATAGAAGGACGCCGTCATCGCTAGACAGCTCGATTAGGCGATCGTACAGCAAAGATCTACCCCGAAACGTGAACATCTCAGCGAACTCATTAGTGTTAGTAGGCGGAATGTATCGCTCTACAATCGAAACATTGATGCTCCCCGGTGGCACGACGGGTCGAGGCGATGGGGGCAGGAGTTTCGAATCGAGTTGATAGTCTGGAATAGCGACCGCGCTGTCAAAGACTTTGCTGGTAAAGTAAGAATCTCCTCCGACAGCAGGACCAGGCGTCGATGGAGGAGACTTTGGCAGATCCATGAGCGTGTAACGACCAGGAAGGGCGTGGAATACATTGATCCACGAGGTTTGCGTTGACGATCTGTCATGAATCGAAGCGATAACTTGGCCGAAGATGTGGCCTGATGTTGACGGACAAGGCAAGGCGTGGGACAGAATCTTGACTGAGTCCAACTCCAGACATCCAGATTCGTTTACTGAGCTAATTAGCGAACGGGACTATGCGTCATTCAGGTGCAGGAGGTACTCACTGATGGTGCTTTTTGCCTCTTCTATCCACGCTGCCATCCTCAGCGCGTCGCTGAACTCGTCGTTGAACTCTTCGTGGGTCGGTACAATTATAGGCGCTTGACTGGGAGCTGTAGCGCTGGCAGTGATGTTCAGATTTGGCGACACCCCTGGCTCAGAATTTGGAGGCGAACCCAGCCCAACCGTGCGTGGGTTCACAAAGGATCCCCAACTGATCGTCCCCGGCTCCGTATCCGAGGGAGGCGTGTGAGTGGACACAAGATGTCCGACGCGGGCTCTAGCTTCCTTGGGACTGGTAACGGGGGTATGACTGGCCCCGTTGGCGTGGCTGAAGAAGTCGAGTGGTGGGCTGAGCGCATGGAGAGGGTCTTCTGGCTTCGACAGAGGTCCAGCGCCTAGTGGAGAGAAGGAGTGGTGTGTTTGCTGTGGGATACGGTCAGGGTGGGGCGCAGCAATGCCTAGTACATCAAACGAGGGTAGACGCAGGTTGTGCGTACTCCTAAGGACCGTGGACGTGGGAAGCGAGAAGTTGCTTTGAGGAAGGTTGAGGGTCAGATCAAGCTGCGGCCGGTCCTCGATGGTGGGAGTCCTAAGAGGCTGGGGTAAGGCGGAAGCCAGCGGGAAAGGCTGCGGCAGAGAAGCGTCGAGAAACGAAGAGATATCGTTGGGAACCGCTATATCGGGGCAGGGACCCGCATCTATGCCCTCATCCGGAGTGGGTGGGATGGAGTTGGGCTGGAGCGCTTGGTGGGAGTCTTGGTGAAAGCGAGGAGGGGCATTATCAGCGTCAGATGGCTGTAGAAGATGTGACGAGGACTGGAAGCCCGTCATCATGACCAACGGGGTCTGAGATGTTTGCCGGTAACGCGCACAATCACGCTATGCTGGGTAAGTGGGATGAACAGACGCACGGAGACGTGGCTGAAAGATCTGGCGTCCAGGTACAAACGCGGTAGCGCCGCGGCGGCAGTAACGGCCGCGTGGGAAGTATTGACAGGTGGAAGGGGCTGGCGGTAAACGAGTGGATGGTCGCCTGGGGAAGACGGTCGCTGCGTCCAAGACAGTCATGTAACAGCAGAGCGACCAGGCCAACGCGGTGCGAGGGCCAGGTGGGCTAGGTTGGGTTTGCGGAGTGAATACCCGATGTTCGCTGCGGTTGATGCTAGCGTGTTTTGGAGGCCCAGGGTCTCAGCAGCTGAAATCTAGACCTCGCGGCCACAGCAATTCACACCAGCGAAATGGCCTGACCGCACCCGCTGCTCCCTGCACACATGGCAGCCTAGCTCCATCACCAGCATGCCCATCCATCGCTCCTCACGCTGCCGTTGTTTGGTTGTTTGCAGCGCCGACTGTTCGGTGGGTCGATGCCCTGCTGCACGACAAGCCGGGCTAGTCCTGAAGCTGTTTGATACGAATTGAACGCACACCCATAGGGCTCCCGTGGGGAGCCAGCGTACACGAGTACGCAGTACGGCGCCGCACCCTGCCAATCGCCTCGTAGAACGCAGCCAGTCTCTGCACAGCTCATGGCCAAAACGCACAAGTTTTCAATTCGCTCCACAGTCACCTACCCTCGCCAACGTTTTGGTGCGAGCTTACAGCGCGTCTTTGGCATGGGTCTGGCAAGCCTCCAAGCTATCTACCCGCAGTCACACAGTGCAGCCACACTCAGCTGCCGCGACACGCTTTGCCCTACAAGGCGAAGGGCCATGCGAGTCTAGGCTTCCCATCGAGATGTCTCTTTTGGCCAGCGGATTCTTGATTGTCAGCAATCGAAAACTGTGAAAACTTCTTTTTAGCTGGATGCAGCCTAAGTTAATGATCAGCGCCATGCTGCTTGTCACGGGACTTGCCGTTGCGCGTATTTTGATCTCGCCACTACCGAGCTCAGGGTTTATTCCATAGTTTACAAACGTAAAACTTCGCTATCAATTCTGCGACCGATCCACTTGTGCATTGACTGTCAGATGTCAGACTTTGCTTACAAGGTCCGTCCGACGATATGCCTTGCTCATTGTCTACGGCCAAGGACCAGCCGCAGAAACGTAAACACCATACCAAGCTTTTGTGCCTACGTACTACGAGAGCCCGCCTCGAGCTCTGGGGTCTTGTTGCTTTGGCTTGTTTCCAAGTACCTTCACCCTAGCTCCACGCTGGTCCAGCTTTATCCCATCGAGACACTTCCTCGGTCAACCGCCGCGCCACCATCGCCTTTACGTACACTCAAGTATCAAACTATCGACATTAGCACCAACGTAACACCAGAGTGAGACATGAAAAACATACCTGCCACTTCTGCAGTCCCTTGTCCCTTGCTCCTGGCGCACTTGAACTGGATTTTGATGCCATCTTCGGCTCATGCAGTTTCACGTACTCCTGCGCAAGCATAGGACATGCTTTCTTGTGCGCCTTGTAGTGCGCCTTCTGGCAGTCTTTGTTGCAGTACGTTACACTGTGGCACTTGATGCACTGCTTGAGCGTGTCCGGAGACTTCCCGCATTGCGCGCACGCCTGAGGCGGTGCGGATGATGATGAGGATGCAGACTCTGGCTGTGTGTTGGGTGTTTGTGACGATGAGGTTGATGACTCCGCCTGTGAGGTAAAAGCAACGTTTGGGTGGTTTGCCGAGTCGGCCATCTTCGGAACCGAATGAGTGAGGATGTCTAATTTGGAGTCGTGATAAATCCCAATTGCGGCTTCAATGTCGATGTGTTTCGCTGCTACGCACCTCGACAGATGCCAAAAGTTGAACGTGATCGTCATTTTGTCCGCAGGGATGCGCCTGAAGCGACTGCGCTAACCCAATTCTGTGATAGCTTGGAAAGCTAGCAGGTGTCCCGAGGTCAGTCGCGAGTGCCATCAACACTGCCATAACATATCCGCCGTGCAAGAGAATTCCTGATCATGTCGCCATTGACGGCAACAATTTATCGCTCCGCTTTCGATGTGGCAGATGCTTTTACTCGCATAACAAAATCATTGCGAAGTTGCGCGACTCCATAGAGCCTCGTCTCATCGCTCCTGCCGTCTCAACACTGTCAACACCAGCTGGACGAGGGAAAGAGAGGCCTAACAGGCTTTCACTCCTGAGTCGGTAGGTTCACAATGGGTTCGAGTTTTGGACAGTGTTGTCGACTTTGAGCCTGTGGGTGCTTCATGCACGGTGAAGCATTATAAGAATTGTACCAAGCACTGCAGTACCTCTTCTCCACACTAACATAGCTCGACAACAACCTTCAAGCACTTATTCATAACTTGCACAGAATCCATCATGGGTACCGAGATGTCTCATCAGCAGAACGACGATCATACATCCCAGTCGTCCCAGGATGGCTCACAGAGTTGCGAGATGTGGATGTTCGAACACATAGTTGATGCCATGACACAGTTAAGATCGATATGGACTGAGATCAACGCGCCTCCCCCGGCTACGATCGAGCGATACATAGTGTTGTCCGCCTCCGAAACACTTCACGATTCAGAATGCCCTATTTGCCAGGGGGACTATGACGAGGATCAGCATGTGGCTATCAAGCTTCTAGGCACACATTGCAGTCACGTTTTCGGCCGAGACTGCTTACAATTTTGGGTCAATAGCGGTATGCAAAAGGCCCATTACTGTCCTATTTGTCGGCAATGCATACGTGGCGCGCTTGGTGGACTACCCCCATCGCAGCCAGGCGCCGAAGACGAAGAAGAACGTGTGTATGAAGTCTTCTACGACGAAGAAGAAGAAGAACTTGAAGCAGAACTTGAAGCAAGACTTGAAGCAGCATTTGGACAAGAACTCGAAGAAGAACAAGAAGAAGAACAAGAAGAAGAAAATGAAGAAGAACATGAAGAAGAAAATGAAGAAGAAAATGAAGAAGAACATGAAGATGAAGAAGAAAATGAAGATGAACATGAAGATGAACAAGAAAAAGAAGAGGAAGAAGAAGAAGAGGAAGATGAAGAGGAATGGGAATGGGTATGGGAAGAGGAAGAGGAAGAAGCTGAACAGGTCATCAGTACGCAACAGCGTGAACAACGCGATAGGCACTGGGCCAACTTAACCGAAGTCAGCAATATTTTGCAAAACATCGAAACAATTGTTATTCCCCCGGTTGCGGCGGGGGGCCAGTTAATCTTGGCTCTTCAAGTCGTACCGACTATCCAGAACGAAGACCGCGCCCTCAGGGAAACACTGACTCGTCTCTGGAATCAAAGCCGTTATCTCAATGAGCTTCTGTGTATCAATTTCGAACGCAAGCAGGAGGAGCAGCAAAGGGAAATACTACGCGCTGAAAGGGAGAGGAACATACTGCGCGCTGAGATGATGCAATTTACCGCTAATTTCCGGAGGATGTAGAAGGGCAGAAGAGCTCATGTAAGGATTGATGAAATCGCAAGCTAATCACGATCATGAGATCTGGCTTGTCCCAGTATCCGGGGTAGACATCCCGTATCATTTGGATGCGAAATATTCATGCAATAAGCTTAATAATTGCCATCTTCCCATGTTATCGAGGTGTGAACATCTGTCTGTCAAACGATCCCATTGTGAAAGCACTTCTTGCTGAACTTTTTAGCAAATACCAGTGGCCTAAAGTAGCGAACCCATTGTAGCTGCAACTGTGATTATCACTAAGTATCCGCATCCTGTTCCCATCCAGCCAATCTCTATAATTCCCATGGCACCAGAGGACCTTATCTGTTGTCTGCGCTTCCCTTGAACAACCCAATCACCCCAAAGCTTCATGAAGCAATCAGCACTAACTTAATGAGCCTATAAATACACCCTGTACAACTCATCCTCCCATACCCGTCACTACCCCAAATCTCTCAAACACCCTCATCCCGCCCACGAAACAGCTGTCTACCCCTCTCACAAAAAGCACTAAAATCCCGCTCCCGCCGCTCCAACGCTTGACGCATCCTCCTCAACTCCCCTTCACGTTCCCTCAGACGGGCTTCGCGAGCATCCAGATTGGCTGAACGTCGTTGGAACTCGAGTGACTGGAAAGCATGTGGCGGCGCTGCTCTGTTCTGTTCGCCTTGGCGTGGGGAGTTTGTGGAGTTTGAATCGTCTGGGGGGTAGTTGAATTGTGCTCGATGTGGAGGTGCTGAGGATGGGGTGCGTTGCTGGCCGAACTGGAAGGGTTGGGGGGTTGGACGGGTGGAATGAGAGGGTGTGTGAGGCCCTGAAGACGCAGACTGAGGCGCTGGTTGTCCGGCTGTCGCTTGTCCTGCGGCGAGTGCAGCGTGGAACTCACGATGAGTAAAGACTGGCTCAGTGCGCCAGTTTCCGCGGTATGGAGTGTCTCTGGATACAGTAGGTGACTGAGTCGTAGGCGGACGGGGCTCAGTGCGCCAGTTTTCGCGGTATGAAGTGTCTCCAGATGTAGTACGTGACTGAGTCGTAGACGGACGAGGCTGATTGGTACGCGCGTAGGGTCGAGGTGTACGTGCAGGCTGTAATAGTGGCTCCGTGTCTCTCCCGGTAGAATCTGACATGGTTTCGCCCGCAGGGCCTTCGGGCACGCCCGCGAAGAGGGAAGGTGCGGAGTTGCCAGCTCTAAGAACTTCTGTGGCCTCTTCTGTCAAACGCCGACTGCGCGTCGAAAGGCTTTCATATTCAGCTCTGAACCATACGGCGCGACACAGCGGGCAGAGGTTGGTGTTGTCTTGCGTCTTGCGACGAGCGAGGATCTTTTCAAGGCAGGCTTGACAGAATTCGTGGTTGCACTGGGCGGGCGGCTGGACGACGACGCGCATGGCTTTGTGGCTACTGCGGTCGTATTCTTCTGTACATATTGGACAGTGGGCTTCTTGTGGTGGGTTGCGCTCGCTACACGGCTTCAAGCAACGGCGTATGAATTGGGCACAGGCCAATGGCGCGGTTGCCATGTTGATTGATCGTAGCGGAATTGGTCGTGTATCTCTAAGCGTTGGGGTGTAGAGCCGCCATCGCGGTGGTGTGAGAAGTTGCAGTCAGCTTTGGAAAGAATGAGAGGGTATGAAGTGGATCCGACGCAAACTTGCGCAACCCGGAGTGAAGAGCGTGGAATCCCCACGGACCAGTAGAGACCTGTGGAGAAGGGTAATGACGTAGCTTATGCTTGTTGGATGTGACCCAAGAAGATCGCAGAAGACATAAATGACATTGAGCTATTGAGTTCGCCGATTACGAAGGAAAGACTTGCAGTTCCTATCTCACCTTGCAGTGACGATATAGAGATAACAATGTAGCGCTATCAGCCTAGGTGGCTTCCATCCAGACATGCGCACAAGACGGCAATACCTCCACCTTTGACTACTGTTTCGAAATCATCAACAACTGGAATATGGAGAACCTGTGTGGCAGTCAGTTCACGATATCTGAGTCTTTCGCAAAATACTTACAATATACCAGCTAGGAAGAGATGCACTCTTTCCGCGTCCGCAAAGTAGACCATACAGCCCGATAACAGAAGGTTTGTCGACGCCATGACCAAAATTTGGGACATATCTCTTTCTTGTTGAGATATGTATGCAACAGCGGCAGGCACTAGACTAGCAAGCACTGCAGTGAAGAAATGGGTCCACTCTCTGAGAGTGCTGTCGTAAATTACTGGATTGCCACCGAACTTAGACTTTTCCAAGAATCTCCCAAAAATTCCGATTATGGTAAGTGACCGCGCGCAGACCCAATTAGTAAAGTAATCGCTGTATTCGCGGGACTTGAGCGAGATCAGGTCCGTAGCTGCAAGTCCATGGAACCGATCATTTTCGCTACAGTCTTCAGGAAGGCCATAAAGAGGCTTAAAGTGAAAAATCCAGTTATCTCGTGTAGCGCGAGACACGTTGTAGGATTTAATCAGGTCGATATCAAACTGATCGGGCGCTGCGATCTTGGCGAGCATACGTTGTCGCAGAAGTGCTTCTTCTACACGTGGGTTAGCGCCATATTCACACAGGTTCAATGATAAATTTACCGTATTTCTCAAGCTTTTCACGAATCTGCATTATGAAATGATACTGCTTGGGCTGTGGTGCGTCGGTATCCTCCATTGTATTCCAAGCCCAATCTGTGGCATATTTTTTGGTGATGCCGCCTTTTCCCTCTCTGAAATTGGTCATCACATTACGAAGCTTCCACTCAAGATAGTCGATCTCTGCTTGCATGAAGAGAAGATTCTGCACGCCGAGCGTTCGGTAGGTACGGAAAATAGCCCGCTCAGGCACGCGAGCCATGTATTCAGCCAGCCGTGGGATGCCAGCTGGGGAACTCTTATCCCAGTCGCCGTCTTCATCCGCGTCATCAGAGTTGTCGGGTTTTAGGGCTTCCTCGACGTTTTCGGCTTCCTTAGGGGTATTCAATTTGATTATTTTGTAGTCCGCCGTCTGCGGTGCAGTATCGCCATGTAGCTGACCAGCAGGCGCTGCGACAGACGAATGCCCTTTCCTAATCACAGATTTATCTGCGTCTGTACTTGCGAGGCTTACATGAGGTTGTGGAGAATAAACCGGAGTGTGACGAAGCGGCGGGTAATCCGGGTGTGAGGGGTTCAAGACCGGTAGCTCGTCCACAGAACGTTCTGAATCAGGTCCATCGGACGTAGCTGGTCGGATAGGTCCATGTGTGGCGTTATCGACATGGTCGAGCTCTGGAGTTGGAGATGTAGACATGGTAACTATTTGTTAGTAATGGATATAGTTAATGATTCTCTTGTAAATAGTAGAACCTATGCTGAAAAGAGAAATGACCTGCCGGAGCTGTTCTTATATGAACTAAGTACGTCGCAAACGCAGCAGTATGACAACACCATTGAAGAAGATGAGCATGCAGATGACCCCAATTAACAAGAGTGATGATGTCGGCGTACATTCCATGGTACCCGCGAGAGCCTCGTGAATGTACGCCCTACAGGTGTACCCGGCTTTTGTCACAGGTAGGGCTCTGACAAACCGATATCAAGCATGTGTGAAGATATCTTGCTCCACGAAATCTTGTGCCGTCGAACGTTCTGTCTCGCAGCGCGTACGTGCGCCGTTCGGTCCGTCCTGTGGGAAAATCCGGCTTCACTGATTATGATGGCGTCGCCATTGGTCGTAGCCTTCTGACTCCGAACTAAGACATCTCGAGGCTAGGGAAATACTTCACGGTATATGTAAACAGACACATGTTGCAAACTCAGAGTTGCTGGTGAAGTATGCAGCTTCCGCGTTGGCTACTTCCATCAGGCCCCGCTATCGCGATTTTCTTGAGGCCGCTTCCGTAAGTCTTCGAGTGCTGATGTTTCTGCATGGTCAATTCGCAATTGCGCTTGCACATAGAAAAACGCGGTAGAAGGCAGGTGAAGCTCGATGGAAGATGAGGAAGGATGCGGCATCTGACCACTGGTGTAGCAGTGGCAACGTAGGTCTGGCGCTGGATCGCGTGAGCAAGGGCAGTCAAACCAGCCCTGTACAGTTCTGCGGCGAATGAAAGGTGGAAGAAGACGGGAGTCTGATGTGACAAAGTGCGGATAGAAGAAATTGATGACATGACGCGCAGAGTGGGGAAGAGCTTCCCGAGCCCAGCCACGTGCCAGCCTCCTCACCTTCCAAGGTTGCTATGAACATTGACAGCTTGTCGCATATCACAACAAAGCGCATAAAAAAAAATTCTCAGTCATAAGAACTCCACTGCAAACATTGGTAAAGCCAAACTCTGACTTTGTGTGAAGCTTGGGCAACTACCTGGATGCGAAGATCATGTTGTGGCATCATCTTGATATCGCATGTGCTCTTCTTCTGCCTGTCGGCAAGACGATGAAGCTATTCAGTCTGTAGGGAGGTATATACTTGATACTGCACAAGCTTCTCTAGGCTCTATGCGCTTTGCGTCGAAGTCCACTACGCTAGCAACAGTCTACCTGTCGTCTCGCTCCCACGTCAGCGCTCTCCATATCACCAAACGCTCAAATCTGCCGAGTACGGACTTCGTGAAAATTTCGCTGTAAGACGGATGGTATGCGAGATTACAGTATTCGAATGTGTCCTGGTAGGTGTCAGCCTACGCGAAGTCCGACGCCCGTTCAACATACGCGGCCTTGGCGACTACATTTGTTCGAGCTGACTTGAGGAAATACGTAGACCACGGAAAATGGCTGAAGTAGTGGGAAAGGTTGCTGTCTGACGAAGTGGCTTGTGAATACACGTGGTCTTACAAATCATGAACGGAGCTTACTAGGTACGCGTACAGTGCCCTGCTTGGAGCAGCAGAAGGCGTCTTAGAGGCGCATACTCAGTGTACTCCGTGGCTTGCCAAACGTGTAAGATACCTGCGGGTTTACGCGTCAAACCACTGTCTTCTTTCCATCCAGCCTCAAGTTGACGCGTTCGAAAGCTCTGGAGGACTATATATCCCCATCCTCATCCTATCCCACCATCTCATCAACCACCAACTTCTGCCTTCACACCAAGCCATCTCTTCTTCAACCACCATCATGAAATCGCTCATCCTCCTCCCCCTCCTCCCAACCTCCCTCGCCCTCGTAGCGCCCCTCAAACGCCTCACTCCCGACCTGCATCCCCGCGCCGCACACTGGGGAACAAAGTCTTGGTCCAACACCCATACATCCCTCACCCACACCATAACCGTGACGACCACACTGACCGTCACCGTCACCGCCTTCCCCACCGCCAACGGCACGTTCCCCAACATCACTACCACCGATGTGAGCGCGCCGGCGACGACCAGCGATGATTTTGCACCGATCACATTGATCACCCTGCCTACTGAGGTGGCGACCACGACGGGAACGAGTGATGGTCTGGCGCCGATTACGTTGATCACGCTTCCTACGGCTACGGAAGATGGGGATGCGGCTGCAGCGCCTACGCCGAATGATCTTGAGCCGATTACTTTGATTGATATTAGTGCTGTTACGCCTATTTAGATGGATTTGGGACGAAGTGGTAAGGTGAAAGAGGAGGCAGTAGGGTTATGTGGTAGATTGGCATGGTTGCGGGAACTGGAGACAGAGAACTGCTGAGTTGGTTTCGAGGAAGGGGTCGTTTTGGCGTACATATTGTTTCGCTACTGTTCTTGCAACTTCACACTCTTTTGATGTATCGATTCAGTCGCTCGTTTGCCAGTCTCGTTCATGTGCGTGATTTGTGTTAGTTGGTTAGACTCACGTCTGGGGTGTTCAAGCAACAAGTAACAATGGAACGGTAGCTGGAGTGAGGGGTCTAAACCAACTTTGTGCTTTCTCATACCGTATCAAGTATCGGCCTGAAGCGTACCTAGAAGAAGACTGAGGCCAAGAACTCATGCCGTCGCCGTCCCGCAACACACGTTTGGAAGGTCGTCAATGACAGCTTTCAAACAATTCCGTCGCACTCAACCTCATACTGCTGCTAACCTTACTTCCCCTCCTCACATGCTTCGACGCAAACGCCCTGTCACAAGTTAGCACTGCCTTCACATACAAATCAACACTCAACCACTTACACATCCCCAACAATCTTCCTCAAAACCAGACTATCCACCCACTCGCCCTTGATCTGTGTCTTCTCCTTCGTCAGGCTATGTCTTTCAAACCCCAGCCTCTCCGCCAACTTCCAACTCCCCTCGTTCCTAGGATCACACTCAATCTCCATCTCCAACTTCCCTTGGTTCTGCAGTCGTTCTTTCAGCGCATCGATGAAAGCAGTCATGGCTTCTGTAGCGTAACCTTGGCCTTGCATTGACGGCAAGAAGGAGAACCAGAGTTTGGCGTGGGTGACGGGTTTGATAGTAGATTCGCCTGGGAGGGAGTCGGAGTTTGCTTGAGAAGTTTTGGCGCCGACGCGGCCGATGAATTGTTCGTCTAGCGTCTCGACGGCGAGTTCGTACTTTGTTCGCGGCACGTCGTTGTGGTTGCGGATGTTTTCCAAGACGAGCTCACGAGCTTGTTGGCGTGTTCGTGGGGGCCACTCTTGGTAACGTGCGTTTTGATCGTTGCCTTCGAGAAGAAAGTAGCCTTCCTCGTCCTTCATTACGAACTCGCGAAGGAGCAGGCGGGGTGTCTTGATGGCACCGAAGCGCTCGCCTTTCACGTTTGCGCGAGCGATGGCTGCGAGTTCCTCCTTGGTAAAGGCACCAGAGGCTTTGAGAATCCTCTGAATGACATTCCCCTTGGCG
Organism: Alternaria conjuncta; assembly: GCF_024043145.1. Lineage (NCBI taxonomy): Eukaryota > Fungi > Ascomycota > Dothideomycetes > Pleosporales > Pleosporaceae > Alternaria > Alternaria conjuncta. The sequence goes on along the minus strand of NW_026250123.1, from coordinate 87,243 downwards.
ACCATGTAGTCGACGATGTTGTTTGCTTTTGCCGCGAGTTCAAGCTTCACACGCGCGTACTCATCCCTCAAGTCGCTGTCAGAGCGAAGCGTATCCCGCAAGCTGAGGTGGTTGCGCGTTTGTGCAACACCGTCAACACACAAGTAAACGTTGTGGCGATTGGACTGATTGGGGTCTTTGAAGGCATGACGGTCCACAATCCCCAGCTCTCCTAGGTAATCGAATTTCCCTTTCTCGATGAGAGCGTCGATAGCAGGCTGAACATTGTCGCGAGTGACTATGATGTCAACATCGATGATAGGTTTGGCGACAAGTCCCGGTACTGATGTACTACCCACGTGCTCGATCGAGAGGTAGTCGATGTCCTGTAGGTGATGTTCCAACTCCGACTTGATATTTTCGAATTGCTGCGGCCATTCCTTGTTGTATTGCTCAATGATGACGGACATACTTGACGATATGAGGGAGGCGTATAGTAAAGCAACGATCAAGTCAGTGGTGCCTGGTAGAGTTGAACAGGTGAATGTGTCGGCTAAACCTACCGAGCTTGTGAAACGCTCTCGCTTCTCACCCGGGCGCGCCCGAGGGGTGCAGGAGCAAGAATGTCGGTGTAACAAAAAGCATGAAAAGAGCGCAGAGACAAGCAAGATAGCGGAAACCCGAGATTGAGGTGGTACATAGAGCCAAGATGCCGCTTGCGCACAAAGGGCGAATGCAACGCGGAGATACGGGCAAGACTCCGACCCGCTTGCTTTGATTGCGCTCCAGCCTCCAGACTTGTTTGAACTAATCATACTCTTCAATCTTGATCACAGGTATGTCTGCGTATGGCGGAGGCGCATCTCGGCCCAACAGAGCAGTCTCGGCCTCAGAGTCTGTGCCAGGCTTTTCCTGCTGTCTCTGCAGAAACAGGCGACGTGCCATGACGAGGCTAGCCGCAAGCAGTGCAAGGAGCGGGAGAAGTAGGGCATCCTTTCCAACCTGTATTCTGCCAACAAAAGCGTTCCAGGCCCTCGACAACGTGCCAAATCTACCGTACTCGTCCCACTCACGTGGATCAAACGTTGTTCGCACCATGGCCAGCTTGCCACACTTCATCCTCGGCGGTGGCATCTTGCCCTTTGCGGAGACGACTAGTACTTCTTCGATGGAGAGTATATATCCACCTTCCAAATTCTCATCGTGTTCCTTGCGCACCAAGATCTGAACAATCCTCTGACCCAACTTGATTGGTTCAGCGGTCTCTCCCCATGGCAAGCCAGTCGCATTGAACTGGAGCCACCAGAGTTCTGGTTCGTCGGCGCGGAAGATTGTATGCTCATATTGTAGGGGAAACAGTATCCTCCGGTGTCTGTTGGGATTTGTGCCGTCTTCGGAATCCGCATCCGTCTCTTCCTGCTCCACCTCGGTGATGACCTGCTTCGCGTTTATGTTGAGAGGCATGGGATCGAGAGGGAATATGCGCTGGTCGTTGAGAAGTAACGCATCGTTGAATTCGGTCAAGACGAACTTGAGCAACTGATCACGGTCAGTCGTATTCATTCTGAGCGCTGTAGAGTGCACTTACTAGAGAGTTCTTTGGTGCCGGATGCAGCCATTCTGCCTTATGAGGACTCGTCCAAGCACGCAGCGGGCATCCCACGCATTCCAGCTTCACCGTGTATTCTCGGCCAGCCTCCTCTTCAATGACTTTGCTGTGGTCCGATATTGTCGGACGAGTGATAGCTGCGGTAGCCAGCGCCGAGAGACCGAGAAAAGCAAAAGGACGCATGGTGACGTTAACCGAAGACAAAAAGGAAGAGGAAGTCACGACACAGCTCAAAGAAGTGATGTTCGCACAAGGAGGCGGGAGATGGCCGACGATGCCGGGCGACGCGTACAAGCCTCGGGCTACGGCAACGCTAGCGCAGGGATCATCAGCGTGGGAGCGTGGGTAATGCTCATTCTAGAAGCCTGAAGCTTGTTTCCTCCTATACTTGTCTTTGCGTACAGACCGCGCATGCCGTACTTCTTATTTGCGCGACGGTGCTGTTCGTGTTTACAAACATGTTGGCTCGACATGCAGTCGTAAGGTCGTCGACCCATCTCTTACACATGCACTCCGCGTGAGCATCGATGTCCTGAGGGCGCAATGTAGAGAAAGGTGGGTCCGGCATTGCTTTCACTCTCACGTCAAAGCATGGTAAGGTTGGGAAGTTGTAGTCAGAATGGTCATGGAGCAAGGTTCGCATTGAAGGACTGGGCGCCAGTTAAGTACAACCCGATCGCCAGCACAGGGCTTTCCCCCATACATTGTATGGATATCTTTCCCTCATAAGCGCGTAGCATTGATCATATCCCTCAACACGTCCCCTTCCAGACATAGCATGATTGTATCTTTGAGTCGTTGTCAAATGGTCTCATATTTCCTTTTCCTTTTTACTCCTACGCCGCCGGCACATGCCAGGTTGTCAAAGACAGGGTATGTAAGAGAAGCATCGACGAAACGGGTCAAGACATCTACCACTGAGTAGTGGTAGCGGGGGCAGCGGTCTCGGCACCCCAGCCCTCGTTGCCAGTCTGAGCATCACCAGACGCAGCCCAGTCGGCAGTGTCAGCGTCCCAGCTGGTGCCGGGGGCAGCGGCAGCCTGGGCGGTGAAAGCACCGGCAGATGCGCCGGAGACCTCCCACTCGCTGGTGAAGCCATCAGCGACGGGGCCAGCACCGACCTCGTCGGCACCGGGGACCTTGGCCTCCTCGACACCAGCGCTGTCCTTGTTCTCCTCAGCCTCGGGGTCGCGGTAGAAGTACAAGTCAGTCATGACGTCCCACTCAGTCTCGCGGTTGGCGAGGGTACCGCGGAGGCGGAGGACCTCACGGGCAAGCATCCACCAGATGAGACCAATGGCGTGGCGTCCCTTGTTGTTGGTGGGGATAGCGACATCGACGTACTCGGTGGGGGAGTCTCCGTCACAGAGGGCCTGTTCTAGGTCAGTTTCCCAATCCTCTTCCTGATTCTACACGAGTTGCTTACAATGACGGGGATGTTGACGTAGGAAGCCTCCTTGATGGCCTGCGCGTCGGTGCGGGGGTCGGTGACGATGACCAGGCGGGGCTCACGGAACGAACGGGTGATGTAGTTGGTGAAGTTACCGGGGGTGAAGCGACCGGCGATGGCAGTAGCACCGGTGTGGGAAGCGAACTTCAGGACGGCACGCTGTCCGTAGGGACGGGCAGAGATGACACAGACTATTCACTCAGTGTCAGCCAAAGTCGCATGTGCCAATATTCGCATCTTTCAAGATTATGCATCTCGAATTGCGCGAGTGAACGTACTGTCGGCCGGGTTGTCAATGGCGACAATGATGCGCGCGGCGAGGACAATCTTCTCCCAGGTCTTGCCAATGTTCAGGACGTTGACACCGTCGGGCCTGGTCTTCCACAGGTAAGGCTCCATGTGCACCTGGAGGTTCTTGGAACCGAGGTGGCACTGAGCAGCGAGGAGCATCTCAATGTCCTGCTGGGTGGGGTTGAAGATGGCGGGGAGGTTGGAAGGAGCCATTTTGACGGTTTGGCGCTGTACGAGCTGGTCGGTATACAGGAGTTGTCGGGTTGCGTGCGAGAGACTGAGTCGACGAACTTTCGTGTTCGCGATATTCGCATCGTGGTGGGAGCGCCTAGCCGCAACCGGACTGGCGCAATGACGCGCCGGCATCGGCAAAACCAGTCGCCGGCCATGGATCCGCAAAAGATTCGAGGGTGGTGGCAGCGAGAGTGCAGCCAGCAATGCCGCCGCGAATACCTGCCCTGTCGTGCCTGCGGGCGCCGACGTGTATGTACAGGCTTTCATCGATCACCCGCCATTCATACTGACCTCTCCCCAGCTTTCCCGACCACCAATCAACTCACCCTCCCCATCCGAACTTTCGCCTCCACATCGCACCTCTACGCCGAGTCAGCCGAGCGACAGAAGAAGCGCCTCGCAAACGATCCCTATATCGTCGCTCAGCGGAACAGGAAGAAGGCTGCCAATCTCACGCGCCGCGCTGAGCTCGAACAAGGCCGTGTAGCGAGTCTCGGAGACCCAGTCCGCGGTGTTGCAACACCATTCGTAGAGTCGTTCGACACTGGAAAGCCAATTACGTACGAAGAGGGCAAGAAGATACCCAAAGACCGGAAACACCTCAACTATGCCTTCGAGCCAGAGACTGTCAGGCAACAATTGGACAGGAGCAAAGACTTGGCTGTTCCGCTGGGTATAATTCCAGAGGAGACCACGGCCCCGACAACTAAATGGTCCAACTCTATATTCGGCAAGACGCAGGCAATCCAATTGTCGGCTGACGAGATCGAGGAGCAAAGCAAGAAGGACCATGCTCGAGCCGCTGAGGCCATCGCCCGCATCACCGCTCTCGAAAACGGATCGAGCAAAGACCGCATGCGCGTGAACATCACACGCTGTGTAGAGACATTTGGGCGCCACAACACCGATAGGATATTCCCACCCAAGGCGCCATCGTTGAGCCGGTCAGGTGCCGAAGAAGTCCGCACCGTGCGCCCAGAAACAAACGTTGCAGCGACTGCAAAGCGCGTCGGGCCTGATACTGGGTCGTCCGAGGTCCAGATTGCCATCTTGACAGCAAAGATCAAGACCCTGGCCGACTTCTTACAAGCCCGAGGAAAGGGCGACAAGCACAACAAGCGGAATCTGCAATTGCTGGTGCACAGGAGGCAGAAGTTGCTACAATACCTGAGACGGAAAGAGCGAGGTGGTCCGAGGTGGCAGCATTGTATCGAGACTCTTGGGCTGACTGAAGGTACCTGGAGAGGCGAGATATCGTTGTGAGAGCAAATGAATAGTTTTTTCATCGCCCTTCCATCTCACACTCTTCACGTTTGCATCGACGGATTGTAGATAAATGCATCTGCTTATTATGAGTATTTACGCACATGTATATTATGGGTTGTCACAGCACCCTTGTAAGTATACTGCTAAACGAGGTGGATCAATCCATACCCGTGCCCTCCGTATCGCCTTCCCACCTTCCCATCTCAGTAAAGTCTAATCTCGCATCACCTCCCCCAGCTCTTGCGACTATGAAGGGCGCAATCACGTGAAGGGCGCAAGTCTCAGGCGTCCACGAAAGGACACATCAATCTATAAGACGATCCTACCATAAGGCAGCAACATTACCAACGAATACATCCCCGCAGGCATAACACTCTCGTAAAACCACATCCTTCCCTGTAATTCCGACAGGTTTCCACTGCTCCAAACAACTACAATAATGTCATCCCCATCCCCAAACCCTCCACCCCAGCCAAACCCCTGGTCCAGCCAACGCCTCCACTACCGCGCAATCCGCGCCTGCGACATAAATGTCTTCCACGCCTTCAGCGCCGACCACACCGGCTACGCAAACAGCAATTTCGACAACATCAAACTACCCGGCCCTGCCGACTCCGAAAAATTCATGAAAGGCGTCCAAAACGACTGCCTTTTGGGCGCCATCATCTGGCTACCCCACGCCCCAGAAACGACTGCTCTATGTGACGAAGACCGTGAAAAGGCGTTCGCGACAAGGAGGAAGCAGGGGGAGATCGTGGATGAAGAATATGGAACGGCTGTAGGCGAGATCCATTTAGATTTGTTGCCGCCGCATAAACAACATCACCGCAATACGGAGATTGGGCTTGATATCTTGCCAATGTATCAGGGGAAGGGGTATGGGACTGAGGCTATTAGGTGGGCGCTTGATTATGCGTTTAGGCGGGCAGCCCTTCACCGAGTCAAAGTGAGGGCGTTCAGCTATAACGCCGGCGCCCTCAGGCTGTATGAGCGGTTGGGGTTTGTGGTCGAAGGGAGGGAGAGGGAGAGCGTGTGGTATGACGGGAGGTGGTGGGATGTTGTCACATTGGGCATGCTATATGGGGAGTGGGTAGGGTTGGTGCATGGATGATAATGGCCGAATATAAAGACGAGAACCTGTATCTCCCACGCGTCCTTCTCGTGACTCAAGGCGATATATCGTACTGCAACCCCCCTCTACTAACATCCCTGATCACCATCGTCGCATTATTCGCCCGTTTCTCCGCCGCATCATAAAGCGCCTGAATATCCTCCTTCCACATAGTCTCATTCATCCTCACAACCTTCCTATCATAAGTCATCATCCCATTAACCTCCCCCTCCACATCCGTAGTCTGCGTCCAGACCCCACCCGAGCAAGCAAAAAGATCAATCTGCTCGCGCAATTGGTTGAGCAAATCGTGGCAGCGATAGTTCCACCAGTTCGTTCCGTTGGTAAGTTCGTATGCGGTCTGCTTCTCTAGGTCTTTGAACCAGGCGTGTGCGTAGTTGTCTTCGGGGAGTTGGGTGCCGATGCCGCCGAATTCGCCTTGCAGACCGATGCGCGAACTGTCGTAGGCGGAGTCGTAGTTGTTGCCTTGGCGGGACCAGAATGGCGTGCCGCATTGGGGTGTGGAGTAGTGGTGGTTGTCGTCGAAGTCGCCGGCTGTATGGTCCGTCCAACCACTGACGGAATTGACTAGGCGAGTGGGATCGATCTTTCTGACCATCTCCGTCAATCCAAACTCGGGCCACGGAGGTCCGCTCGTACTTTGACCCCATTCCTCGTTGTAGATTGTCCAAGCAAAGATACTGGGGTATGATTTGAGCTGCTCTACCATCAAAGCCAGCTGTCGGTCAAACTCGTCTTGCGCATCCTGGCCTGCTAATCTCTTACTGCCGCAGCCGTCCGGTAGGTCTGGTCGTAGAGAAGGCATGTCTTGAATGACTAACATGCCCATCTCATCGCAAGCTTTGTAGAACAAGGCTGGTTCCACTTTGATGTGCTTGCGTACCATGTTGTAGCCAACATTCTTCAGCACCTTGAGGTCATAAACCATAGCTTCGACGCTTGGAGGTGTGTAGATTCCGTCTGGCCAGTACCCTTGATCGAGCGTACCGAAGGGGAAAACGAACTTTCCGTTCAGGAGTGGGCGCTGTATCCCGTTGATGGTGCCACGGGAAACAGTTCTGAATCCGGTGTAGCTCTGAATGGTGTCGCTGGCCATTTTGATGGTTATGTTGTACAGGGTGGGATTATCGGGAGTCCATAGCTCTGGTGACGGGACATTGAAGGTAAATGCGGATCCGCTAGTACCCTTAGCTGTCGCCTTGGCATCGGTTGAGCCCAGTTCATGGACTGTGATCTCATATGGGATGTTTGTTAGGTTGGTGCTGCTGTGAACAGTTACGGTCACTTGGATATGTTAGCGATGGCCATTAAGGAGCACGGTTCATATTCACCAGTCCCATCCATATCCGCTGTTAAGTCCAGCTTCGAAACATGCTCTTTCGGTGTTGACTCAAGCCACACGGTCTGCCAGATACCACTGCATGGTGTGTACCAGATCATGCCCTCTCGGTTCAACGTTTGCTTTCCGATCGGTATTTGGACCATATCCACATCCGTCGGGTCGAAGGTGTATACCAGCCTGTGATGACCTTAGCTTTGTCTCCAATCCTCGGTTTACGATACTCACAGTTCATTTGTCCCATTCGAGCTCAGGTATTGCGTCACGTCTACACTGAACTCAAAGTATCCACCTCTGTGGAAGCCAGCATTCTTGCCGTTCACAAAGATTGTGGCCTCGTAGTCAACAGCGCCAAAGTTCAAGATGACGTTGTTGCCGCTAGGCCATGATGATGGTACTGCGAATGATGTTTGGTACCAACTCCACATGCGGCCCTTTCCTGTCACACCTTGGCTGCATCAGTAAACTGTCTAGTCGGAAGTCTAGGTTGACTTACCCGAGAGAGCACTCTCAAGGCAGAAGGGAACTAGGACCGGGTTTTCCAGTGTTTGTCCGAAAGGTGGTGATGCGTCCGAACCATTTGTAGTGTTCCTGTATCCCCACACACCATTAAGGTTTTTCCAGTCTGTTCGCTGGAGGCGTGGTCGTGGATACTCTGGCCAAGGATTGGTCCCCACTGTGTCTGTCCATTCCGTCTTGAGTGGTGTATATCCAACCTTGTAGTCTGTCCGATTACTTTGACGCGGATGAACCGTATTGACAGTGGCAGCAACAGCTGACCACGTCAACAACCCTGTAACAAGCCCAAAGCTGAGCTGCATGATGAAGATATCGGTTGGCAGGTGCGCATCCAAGATGCGGTAAGAAACCGTTGAGATGCGGAGGACGACGGCGGCTTTTAAGCCTTGGGTGGGTTCATGACAACATGGTTCAATGGTACCTGTGACGGCTTTGCAGCTGCATATTGGTATTCTTAGTTCTGGGAATAGCGGCGGGATGATCCTGGTGGCTGCACACCGTCGACGATCATGCTACTACTGAGGTAGCTCGGCGCATGTTCTAACAGGCCAGAGTAGTCGCGTGGCCGGGCCGGCTGATCTGATGCATGGCGTTCAGTATGCGTTTGCAGAGCATTCGGTTACTGCATAAGCCTGGCGCCTTGGAAACGACGAGGCTGACGGTGAACGTCGAAGAGGTGGTTGTACGTCAACGCCGTGGATGCATGCCTGACGCTTACCTACCTGCAGAGTGTCAGATGCATTGACGTAGTAGAACGAGTCTGATCAGCTGCGATCAGCGTCTTGGCTACAGGGCCGGTAGATTCCCCGCACCATACGGATCAAATGGGGCCGGATTCTGAGTTCGGACCAGCGAACAATGACCCGAAGGTGGCATGTAGACATTGCAGACAACAGCACGTTATGAGATTTGACAGCAAGAACGTTGGGATGCATTTGGGCCGACTAGAAAGGGACGCCGTCAATACTATATCTGCGCAATGGACATGAAGTTGTTGGCGATAGTCTGACAGAGTCATGCAGATGTAGGATGCGGGGACACCCCGCCTCAGCAAATGCGGTCGATGAGATAAGCGTAAAGCTGCGACGATCTCGTATGCGGCTCAGAGATACACTCAGGAACTAAAATTCCGCAAATGTTCGTTGGAAGGTATTAGGTATATTCGTACTACGTTGTAGGAAACTTGAACAGTAAACTCGCTGAGCTGTCCGGATCGTACAAGGCACGCGTATGTCTGCGCAGGTGTGGGGCACTTCACATGTGCTGTTGCTCACCACATGCCTGTAACATCGGCATTCTCTAGCCGTATGCATGCCCGCCATTCGCATGATAGCAGCGCTCAGGTCGTTCACCACCTTCCTATTTCTCTTGCGATGTCACCCCGTGCCGTAAGGCTGGTACCGCCACGTGCCACCCAAGACTGCACTGCATACAACCCCGCAATCTATAGCAACCTCGCGGATGTCTGAGTATGCTCAGATGATGAAGATGCGAGAAGAGGTTGAACGCGATGCCTGCTCGAGTCTAACATTATGGGTCTCGATCCTGCAGAATCTCATGGCATCAGCATGAATGGCTTGCTCCAAGACTTCCCCTTCGTGGCTGATGACGTCGGTCTTGAAGGGCTTGAAGAGCTTGGGAACATTGGCGACATTGGGGACCGTGGTGATGTTGGTGAAGTGGGAGAGCTTGGTGGTATTGGGGCTTCCCTCGGTGATTCATATGCTCTGCCAATTTGGGCTTGTGTGGCTATGGGTTCTAGCGTCTTTATCGAAGCGCTATCATCTTCTTCGATACCGAACAAGGTCGTTCGGTCGGAATACGAGTTCAGTATCGAGCTTACACGCGTCGTGCTTGAGCGTATGGTATCCGCGTCAGAGGTACTCGAACTCGTTGAAGTCATTGTTGACATTGTCATTAGCGACGCCCTATCCGAGCCGGAATACGACGATGCCGCTACTCCAATATCATGTTTGTGAGCGCCGCAATGGATGTCGGGTATGGAGGTATTTTCAAAGAGAATATCGAAGATCTTGTCGCGAACATCGCGCGCCGCAGGACGAAGCATAGGTGCTTTGCTCAACATACTTCGGATGACCTGTAATATGGGAGGAACCGCACGAAACGCGTCATCGTCGTGCTCAAATGAAGCCTTTTCGAGTGTGTTCATCCAAGTCTCTACCTTGTCAAGATTGACATGATACGATGAATCCGTTCGAGAGTTCTTGCCGCCAGTATTGGTCCTTTGCTTCGATGTGCGGTGCTTTACGAAGTCGTGAGGCTTCTTCTTCAGCATGAATGTGATGATCTCCAGGAAGACACAACCAAGCGAGAACACATCTGCCTTCTCAGTCTCGTGTACCCGCGACCGTTTCTTCGGTGTAGGCTTCGCTTTCGACTTCTTGAATCCAAAGTTGAAACCGGAGAAGTCTGTTGTAGGTGCTTTGGTGAGCTTCTGCCGTTGTGAGTTATTACTGCCAGATGACCCAGACGAACTCTTGCTAATCATCGAAGCATGACGACCATTTGGGATAGTGGGTGAAGGCGCAGGGTCATTGGGGTCGAAAGGTCCTGTGCTCATGTGTGTTTCTGGCGCACTGTATACGTAGGCGTCCATTGCGTCGGGCTTCTTGTCTTTTTGAAACGTCTCAAGGCTACCGATGTCGCTAAATGCTATCGCATTCTGCTCGTCAATGAGGATGTTTGACGGTCGAATGGCGGAGTGGCAGAATCCATTTTGATGCAGCGTTGCAATGGCGTCTGCCAGACAGTGCAGCCAATTAAGTACCAGCCATCTCCGGTCAGGCTTCAACAGCTTCTGGTACTGAGTCGGGTTGCGGTGATCGATGAAAGTGCGAAGAGTATGCTGCCCCACAAAGTTGGTGACGATGTAACCAACACCTTTGGAGGTATACGAGGCCCAGATCGGCGCAAGATGCTCATGCTCGACCATCCTTGCGCTTTCGACATCCATCTTGAAGTCCTCTTCGAACGCATCCGGTGTTTCTGGGTTGCCCAGCGGAAATCGCCTGCGAACGTAGATCTCCCTTGCCTTCTTCGGTAGGTGCATACGTTGCCAGGCCTGTAAGCTCACTGCCACTGGCAGAGACATTACGTTCTCGACTGGAATCTCCTCGTTGGGCGCATAATCGATATGTATGCCTTCCCGCAATTCTCTTAGAAGGAATGTGAATTGTGTGTGGTAGAAGCGAGCATCGGCGTGGTTATCGCGCCGATTGGAAAGTGAAAGCTGCTCGATGTCGTCCATTTCCAGAGGTAAATCATCGTCGTCCCACGATCTGTCAACGACAGCGAAGATCCTATCCGCTTCACCAATCTCGACCAATATCAGAAAAAGTCGTCTTGCTTTCTCCAGAATCCATTCGATGTAGGTGTCGTCGCTCAGATCGCCGAAGCCGACAGGTTGTGTGAGACGTTCTCTCTCTTTCGGTTGTAGCCTTGAAGTGACGAAGTCATGGTTGACCTTTTCGTTGATTCGCTCCTCGGTCCACCATATTTGCTGGAGAGCGTGCTGCGGGGTGACGAGGCTGTGCCCAGCGTATCCATAGATCAGGGCGTTCAAGGCGACCGTTTGGTCGTTGACGACGTTTGTCAATGTCCTCGCACTCATTGTGCCGATTGATGGGTTGTGGTGGAGCTCTTATGTCTGCGAGCCCCGCGTGTTAGTACAAGACACGAGTCGTGCGCCGAGTGGTGAGCTGGTGATCATCTCCAGGAAGAAGAAAATCGGATGACGGAGAGAGTGGCTGTCAGGCTTCAGTAAGTATGGAGTAAGACAATGCTGTTGTCAGGCGTCAGCGGGGCCAGAAACATCGGCTGTTGATTGTGGTACACAATTTGATCCGCCTCTCGGAACGCCTCTGGTTGTGGCAAGCGGCATGGCGACGAATACATGGCGTCGGGTCGCCGCTTAGAGGCCAATCACCAGAAGAAGGGCAATAGAAGGCGCATGCTTGAGCGTCGTTGGCATAGGGCGAGGTAGGGCCTTTTGCCTGGAAAGGTCTGCGTGGCCCCGAAAGCGGCCGCCATGTGCAACGTGACCAGGGTGTTTCCAGGCGGAGGGTTGATAAGACATGGTGCAGCAAGCGAATTACAGACGCAGGGAGACGGATGCTAAACTAGCATACCAATAAGTTTTGCGGAGGGCCGTTCCTGGAGCGGGGCGCATCGCGTTTAGCAGTGGGCGGTGGCAGCTATTGTGCACGCCAACCCTCCCCAAGGGCGGCTAAAGGTGTGAATGCAGTCTGTTCCCAGGCTCTAGTTTTCCGTCTAGCTTGGTGTTGCCTCTTTAGTCGTATCTCGCGATGTTTCTGGTCATTTCGCGAGATCGAAGATTGGGCAGGCTCCCCTTGAAGGCTGTCGCAATCACAGAAAAGCTGCTGGTGCTGACAGCGGCGGATCAGCACCTAGATGCGGCTCAATTTTGCATCACCCGATGCTCATGGCGCGATACCGCCCGCAGTCGCTATCATACAGTAGCACCATGCAGGCGACTGGCAGCGATTGGAGATAGGATACACCCGGTCGGGATGTCAGAACCGAGGCTACACAAGATGCCAACTCGACATAAGATGAGATGACGCCCTTGATAGATGAAAGCAGATTGCGGCGTGGCCATGGAATAATTGTATAGACGGCCACACCTCGGCTTGGTGGCATGAATGATTACTGTACTGGTGGAATGGCGTCTGATGGTGTGCGAAAACGGCGCAATGACTCGCGACCGGACGCCTGAGGCGGGCTGTAGTTTGGGGAGCCCGGGCGCAGCGGAAGCACAACAGAATGTGGCGTTGCACAGACAGCTGTCGGTCGCCATCCAGAGATCCTTCAGACGCACCTGGATGGAGTCCAATGTCGGTGACTCTTTCTAGACGCGGCGATTCGATCGCTGGGCAGAGGAAGGAGCTCTCTGAAGGCGGCAATCTGCGACTGCCTCTTCGCGACCAGCCCTGGAAAGCACGGCCGACCCCACGTCTCCCATTTTGACGGTTCGCCCACAATTTTTGCGACCACTGCCGATTCACACGTGCGCTGTCAGTTTGCACGTCGACTTGAGCAATGATCTTCCGACGTACAGCTGCTAGTCGTGAGACACCGAAGAGTGCCCGTCGGACGGGTTCAATCATCACCAGAAAGAGCAGTGAAGAAAAATCATCTCAAATTATTCTGGCGCACTCGTCATCAAGATCTTTCACAAATCGGTATAATGGATGCATCCACCCGGTCTAGATACCGACACACTGCAGTCTGCTCCGATCCATCTGAGGTGCTCTACTCTTCAATATCTCTAAGCCATCCTCCATTGCTCAAGCAGGATTGATGGAAAAGAATATGTTTCCCTCGCTCGGAGCCTTGGTGAGTTGGTTGCCTCCTGGATGAATCCCATTCGGCCACACAATGCTACCCCCATTATCTCCAGTAACATCTAATCGGCTACCCGCGAATGGCGCCCCGAAGACAGTGCTGAGATCGTACCACACCGTTCCGCCATCCAGGTTGTATGCCCACACCTGCTGAGGAGCACCGGAGTTTAGACCGTCCGCCTCTTTCGTCATCTTGATCGCAATGCCTCCGGACCTTTCGTCATGATGCATCTCCTCCCAGTAGATACCGCCTGTGGCTGTCAGCGGATACGAAGTCAAAGCTCGCGTGTATCCTACCAGCTTTGATATCGTGGCGGGGACCGACTGTGCCACCGACAGACCAAACATAGATGGGGTCTGGGGAGTTGTTCAATACGACAGCGATGCCGGCAGCCCTGACTGAGGCTATCAGGGCCAGGAGGCTGGGGATGATGAGGCGCATGATGTACGGCGTGTTCAAAGCGAGCGTGGTGAGCGAGCGAATCCGATAAACGATGAGACCAAGCAAGAGATGCCTCCACAGCAAAGTGATAGTGCAACTCATTGAATTCACTCCTCCGTTTTATACCGCCCCCGGCCATCGTCAAACTCCCTCCAACAGCCCAACGACTAACCCAAAGTCCTCATACGAGCATCAATCACGCGTGACCTCCATACTAAACAGTTCGCGAAGCCGTGTACGGGACGACATATCCCAATGCCAGTATGTATAGACCAATCCAGAGGTCCTCTTTCTTCCGATCGAGGTTACACGGCAGATGAACAAGCATGTATGTTGTGACACTGTACTGCCTTCGGATGATTTCAATACTCCGATATAGTGCTCGGTTGGCGGCGCATGACGATGCGTTGGTTGGCAATGCATTTAATATGGCTGTTTGGATTTATCGGACGAGAATGGCGTTGGCTCGCTTGTCGATAACAGCAGTCCATGTTCGCGTATGCATCCTTGCAGCAGCGTCGCTACACGAGGCTTTTGAGTTGAACGCTCAATCATGTACAATGCCGTTGCTACCTTGCATGCGATACATTAGCCGAGGATTGTTGTGCCGGCGATCTGCTGGCCACGGACACTGCCCGAATTATCAGGCAGCAGCTTTGCAGCTTCAATACATCGTGCAGCTGAACTGTTGCAGCGTCCTCCAAGGGAAGTCCTGCTTAAATTCTCGTGGGGTCAACCCTCACCAACACTCCAATGTTGGAATAAAGATAAGCTTGATGCTCAGACTTGGGGTCAGGTCAGGCTGGAGTAGGCGCAGTTGTAGTAAGGTCAGCCCTTTGGGCACGAGGCGATCGGTATGCTTGCTAGGTAGATCTTTTGTGCGGCATGTAGAGATATGTATTGACTAGAAGGAGGCGATAAGCAGGCCAGCAGCATTATTCCTGGTTCATTGAAGATTAAAGCGCATACCAGTCGAGACTGGCAGGTGCGACCTGTACCAGCCTTTCATGGTTAGCGTCTTGGCATTGCGATCTGTCAGGTCATTGACATTCCACGCTCGACACAACTTCGATAGCCATGATGACGCGCATTCATTCACCCTCTCCAATATTGGTATACTGTCATTTCATCGTCTATTCGATAGTCTGTATTCTTTCCGAAGTGACGCGCGAGGACGGCATCGATGCAGTTGCGGGCCGATAGGACACCGATAGATACGTGTATGAAACTCAAGGCACCGGCATTTCTATGCTGTTGATTCGCGGCTTGCTATTAAGGCTCCGCATGTGCCTGTTGGAAGCGCGATGCTGTGTACGCAATGGCTGTATACGAACTCCACTCCGCTACTTTGCGTTAGAACCAGCATAGCCCGACGCCCGACTCGAGATGCACCACTCACAGCGAGGTTCATCGAGACAGGCGAGCGACCCCATGCTGAAGCTGCTTCGTGACGGCGTTTCGTCAGCCCCGAGTAGCTTCAATGCGAGATTGTGTACGCGGTTCTCTCCTCACCTTTGCCCATAAGTTACTGAAGACGCCTTTTTATCTCAATACTCGATAGCATCCAAAAAAGAAGTCAGACTACAACATGGCTCCAACAAAGGACAACTGCGACTGCCCAAGTCCAATCCTGTGGGAATTTCCGGCGCCAGGCAATCAGGATCTGATGCCTAGCAAGCACCCTCAGAGCTCTAGCTTCGAGATCGAGCAATACCTTGAGGCTTCCGCTCACGTCCCACCTACTTCCGGCTTTGGTACCGTCCCTGTGTACATCAACGACGTTATCGAGCCTACCTGGCCCTGGGACTTCAATGTTCCCGCTGCCAGTCACCGAAACCTGTACTGCAAGCCTTGCCAGCAGGAGAATAACGACGATACAAACTCGAAAGAGTTTGACTGGGAGTCTTGCTGTAAGTCTGTTCCATAGCATAGCTCGAATTGCCCAACGAGATATTCGTGTGCATGACAAGACAGATCTGACCGTCACGCTAGACGAGAAACCGGGGCATGGTGGGATATGGTCTACAAGCTTCGACGTGATGGGATCAGGCATGGCTAAAGTTCCAATCAAATTCGAGTTCACGCCTGAGGCGGATACCATGGTCTGCGCCTTGGGTTTTCCTGGCATGCTGGAAGGAGGCCTCTCGCAGGCCTTCCCCGTCATCAATAAGCAGCCGCCATCAGACAGAGGACGGCAGCTATTCACAGAGGATGACCCTGAAGGTGTGCCGTGGAAGGGTGATGAGGCAGCGCCATTGCGAATGCACTACATTGTTGGCATCGTGTTAGTGGTTGCGCTTTGCATGGCGTTCTCCGCTCGGCTTTTCCACCAGAAGCGGAAGCAGAGGAAGGCGTCGCAGACTCTGATGGCTCAAGCTGAGAGCGGTGGTCTCATGGAGGGTAGCAAGACAAGGTATACCGATGATATGTAGGCTGTTAGATGCTCAACTGAGCGGGGTCGTCATGCGTCCAACACGCTGGGGGCATAGCTGTAGCCATAGTAGCGATAAACGATATATATGAGGATTCAACTCTTCTCCCTATGGCATAGCTCTCTTGACATACAGGCATTGCTCGGCGTGGGTGGAGATGTCGAGAGAGGCTAAAATTAGTGGTGCAGGTGTGGGGTGGGCTAGCTGCGGGCGACGGCAAGCGGAGCGTCCCAATCCAGACCGGCCGGCGTCGCGACTTCCAGTTGACGTGAACAACGCAGCTGAACTCCGCAAACAACTGTCATTCCATTCTGGCCCACTTTGTTGGTAGCGTAGCGTCCGCAATATTATCCTTCTGTTCTCTTTTTTCCCATCGCATTTAGGCAAAAGTCTCAGCGGTGGACGCGTAGAATGGCGTCCCCTATGCTTGAGAGTCGCATCGAACCGCACAAGAAGGCGCACTTCAGTCTGCACATCAGCGACCGCATAACAGGCAGCGACGACGCGCCAGGGGAGTTTAGCAGCGTCAAATGTGAGTCTTTCCTGCAATGTTCCTGTCCTTGTCCGCTTTCTAATCCAAAGGGTAGACAACCACAAGCCCCCACAAACATCCGACTCGCGCTCGACAACGCTTACTTCGCCCTCGTCGACCGGCCTATACAACCTCCGCATCGACGACACGAACAGCTCCGGCAACAAGGACATCTTCACATTCACAGGGCAGAAGTCACAACCCAAGAAGTCATACGTCCTCGTATTCGATCCCGCCAGCCAGCAGGCCACGCTCGAGCCGCTGTCCAGCAGCTACACCTTCAACCTCGCGACCAAGAACGGCAAGGACGTCTCGTCACAACACGCCAAGATATATCCCAAGAAACTCAAGGGTGACGCAGAGAGCAAAGATGGCGAAGAAGATCTCTTCGGCGAGGCGGCGGCTGACGACGAGGGAGGGGACCCTGATGCAGACAACCCCTACGACTTCCGACACTTCTTGAGCAAGGAGAAGGAGAAACGGGGCGACGAGTCCGAATACAAATACGCGTCTTCGCCAGACTACCGCACAGGCACAGGCAGCGCCGTCAATACACCTCAGTTCGGGGCCCGCGCCTCTGCGACTGCTGCTCCAGCGCGGAAGGCTGCCGCTATACCAGCGCCCAAGAAGCGCAAGACAGCGGCCACGAACCCCATGGTAAAGCCCAAGAAGACGCAAGCCACACCAGCCGTCCGCCTCCAGCGCACCGCAACCGACACAACACCAAAGCCCAAAGCCAAGCCCGCAGCACCGCCAGCGTCGAGAATCAAATCCTCCGAGGTCATACACTCGTCTGACGAATCCGACGGCGAAGCAGCTTCCTCGCCAGCACATCCATCGCCTCCTCACCAACAACATCAGCAACACCACGAGTCCGACGACGACGACGACGACGACGCAGAGGGCGAGTCAGACGATGACGGTGGCCTCGAGATCGAAGTGCCCGACGCACGCCCACCACGACACAACAAGGGCGCAATGGCATCTCTCGGCTCAAACCTCAATGCAGGTTACCTCCGCTCCCCCTCCAACGGCCCGATATCGCTCGCCAGCGCCGCCAACAGCGACGGCGAAGGCTCGCCGAACCCCCGCCGCAATCGCAACGCTCAAGACGAGATCGACTTTGGTGATCTGGGCGGCGATGATGCAGAAGGTGAGGATGATGATGAGGACGATTACAACAGAGACATTGAACCTATGGACATTGGGCCGCCTGCGCGACAGGAGACGGCAGGTCATGACCGCAAGTCCAGCATGGCTGGTGAAGCGGCAGCAGCTGACGACGATGAGGACGATCTTGAGGAGCTTATGAGAAGAGGTTTGATGGGCGGGGACAGCAGTGAAGAGAGTGAGGAGGAGTGAACACGCCATTATGGTTCTGCCGTCTATCTACTTGATGGCCCATTTCCCTGTTCCATCGCATGCATGGACACCCTTGTTCTTGGTCGTGACAGCTGGAAGATCAGATCGCTATGCCCGGACGGACCTCCACGTCATTTCTGGAAACCTCCTGTGCTTCCTCCAGGGGAGTTGACGGTCGATGTGATTCTCGCGTCAAAGGTGACTCTGACGTAGAGTAAACCATCGCTTCGACCGGCGCCGGCTGCAATACCACTTCCGCCGTCTTCACTGGGTGTTGATGCTCGATCTCCCGGTCTTGTTGTACCAGATTGCAAGGGCAGCAGCACCCAGCGCATAAGAGAGGCTCGCATAGCTTCTTCGTCCCACACCACCCTTCGGTCTTCAGTCCGTACTTCTTCCGAATTTTCCAGCGATCGATGAGAGGCAGCAGGGCACACCCGCAGCATCCACCCGCACAACAGGTCAGACCGAAACATAGCCAACACTTTGCGTTTTTGGTCAGCATGGGATCGACCATGAAATGGAACGCGACTTACGTTTCCGTTGCACCAACCATTGTATCCGTCCATGTTACCTTGATGGTCTTCTTGGTGCCGGATCCTGCCGTACAACACCCATGGACAGCAGCATGCCAGCCAGCCTATTCAAACTTGTTAGTCGGAATTTATACCGTGTGATGGAGACTCGCACCTGTGCTAGCTGGAGTGCAACATTTCCTCCAGCTTTGGTTCCAGTCTGCCATAGTAGTGTCGTGCTTAGGCTATTGCGCTGGTGAGGATGTCGAGAGGTTGATAGTAGAGCGATACATCTACACTGATGAAGAATATAAAGCTTCTATGACTCAGTCATGTCCTTGAACTACGTTGATGACTGGAATGTTGTGCGACGTTGCTATGTTGGTCTGCTTTATTACAGAGTCTGAGCGCCGTATGTGCTCGAGCAGTGACAGAATCGACAAGGAAATAGCGCAGTCACCTCACCTCGAAAGTGCCCTTCTGCTGGCTAGATGGAGGGCGGTCAGATACTAGCGGTAGCATTCTTGTCAAACAGGTCATAACTGCAGTTTCTCATGGTAATCTGTGAATGGATGGTGAACGGTCATGGATCTGTGTAAGTGTAACATCGAGATAGCTTCTCTTAGTATTCTATTATCCTAATCCTACATGCAAAGCTGGACCAAGGATCGTTTAGTCCAAATATATACTCGAATCATTAAACATAGTCTTCCGTGAAGTCTTCATCAAAATCCATCAAGGTCGGAGGCGCGTGACACGGTGGTGATGCTCTAAGAACGCGACGTGAAAAGCACTCATAGCCAGGCGAAAACAGCCATAGCACCCGCGAGCAGCGCACCCATTCCCTTGAGCTCTTTGCCCAGAGAATCCGCCGCGGCACCGGTGGAAGGGGGCGCAGATGTCTCCGCACTGTCAGATCCGGTTCCTGAAGAGCCGGACTCTTCTGCGCCAGAGCCTCCAGTCGCCGTTGCGCTGAAGCTACCAGACGTAGGGGTACCGTTGAAGTCGTGTTTCTGGCCCAGTGTTGGCAGGGGAGAGGTGGGGTTGACTTCCCAGACCGAGGTTGTGAAGTCGGGACAGACGACAGGCGAGTTGGTGGGATTGTAATCAGCCGCCTTCACACCGGTAGGGTTCAATGTAGCCCAGACAGCAGAGAGGTTGGGGAAATCAGGCTCTACTGGGGTGGGTTTTCCTGTGTGCTGTTAGTTGACGTGTCTAGAAGGAATGTAGGATGCACGACATACCTGAGCGAGGGAAACCATCCGGCGCTTGAGCAGGGTCAACCTTTGGGCCGTAGCTAATGAGACCGTAGTCGTTCATCTCCTCGATCCATTCGTAGATGATGCTGCCAGACCAGACGTCGGCCATCTCTCCGAAAAGTGCCTCTTGGTCCTTGAAATCGCGTGGCCTTGCTGTGTTGCAACCAGTCTCCGACATGAAGATAGGGATGTGCAGATCCTCAGAGTTCTTCTCAAGCTGATCGTAGCCAGACTGTTGGTAGGAGCTCTGTCCGCACCAAGAATAGGCGTTGAGACTGAAGAAGTCGAGACGCTCAGACGCATTGTCGCCGCAAGCGAGATAGTTCTGCAGCATAGGACGGAGACTGGCGATGTCGGCAGCAGAGTATCCTATTGGTATGCTGCGGTAGCCCTTCTCGTCGCGGTAGGCCTTCATGTCGCGGGCGGCGGCCTTGATGTAGGGTGAGGTAACGGAGCCGTTTGCGGTCGTGATGGCCTCGTTGCCAATGAAGAAGCCAGCAGTGTTGTCGTACTGGTGGAATTCATCCATGACCTTGGCGAAAGCATCACGCTGGTCGGTCTCCCAGCGAGGAGTGTTCTGCTCGACCTGAGTATCGAAGGTATCGAGATCGACCCAGATGTAGATTCCAGCATCCGCAAATGTCTTCATGCATTCGGTGTGGTCGGAGTCAGGGTCGACGTGGTAGACACGGATCGAGTTGGCACCGATGGTCTTCATGAGCGCAGAGTCGAGACCACATTGCGTCGCATCGATGAGTGGGTCGTCGGGAACGAGTTGGTACGCGATACCTGAGCGTGAGTGTCAGTGTGCGTCCTGATCCAGTCTTATCGTCGGACATACCCTTGACGTAGAACTGGTTGCCCTCGCTGGTGAAGAACTTGGAGCCCTTGACTTCAATGGTAGGAATAGCCGACGCGACAGCGCTCAAGCCCGCCAACAGGCTGAGCGATACCAATTGGACCATTTTGCAGTGTATCGACTAAGTGGTTTCCTTTCGATGTGGCGCGGTTGCAAGAGAAAATGTGTCGCAATAGCTGCAAGCAAATATCAGGCAAACGCACTAGCTCGCCACAAGTGCACAGTGAACGGCAGTGGCGTCGACTAGGAACGAACGAACGACTATACAGGCGCAGAAAGGAAGCGCAAACGGGCGTAAAGGCAAAGACCAGCGACAACGAGAGTGAAATAGCTGCGAAGAAACAAGAACGAAGAACTTCTCGCGTCTCGACAAACAAACCAGCGAACCAAGCTACTATCGCTCCTTCCAATCTCCATCATGGCCGCTTGCCGCAAATGCATCCCGCCTTCCCTAAGCGGCGCCAGTAGCAGGGCACAAACGGCAACGAGGCCCATCATGACAGTGATAGAGGACAGGCGCCGTGGGTGCTGGTGGAGACGTGCGCCCGTGCTGCGGGCGATCGTCTGAGCGTGCCATTGGTTGAGACGCGTTAAGCCTGTTGGCGTGCAGCCTTGATGCAGCTAAGACGCGCAGAACAGGAAATCACGGTTGCTTGGTGCTTTAGCGCGGATAGCCGATTGTGGAACCGGCTACGGATAGACAGCCGAAACACCAGAATGCACCCGCCCGGGATGTGACAGCTAAGGTCAATTTATGTGGTACAGAGCCGTGGGAAGTCTGTCATTTTCGACGGGTCGATACTATTATTGTTCCCAATAATATCGCCTCCGCGAGATTCCTGCTTCTGGTGTTTGTGCTCGAGCCTGACGAGCGTCATCACCGGTAATTCTGAGGACATTTCAACGAACATTCGTATCGCGACGGGGATTGATTCACCAGGTTCAAAAGCCCAGCGTATCAACATATATAGAGCTGGCATATCCACCTGCGTTTCAATTTCTATCAGACAGATACCGTCACCCGTGTACTCAAGCAATAGCTTGCAAAAGTCAGTCAAATTTCCACCCTGAAAAGCTTGGCGTTTCGCAATCGCTACCGACAAAGATACAGGTGAGATAGTACTGGGAAGATGGCAATGGAGATGAAACCAAGAAGTGAGTTACCCCAGCCCAGGCCTAGTGTGTCATACATGGCAGGGCCCGCAAGCGGAAGGAGGGCCCCGAGAAGACATCGGAAGGTTGTGCTTGCAGCTGTTACAGACGCAGCATGAACAGTGTATGCGTTGACGAGATACATGGCTCTCGGCATCTACTTGTTGTTAGTCACATGATTGATGAAAGGTCGCTGAGATGCCACAAGGAAGTCTTGCATAGGTGAAGACCAAACCCATACCAGTGAAGACCGTGCCAACGATAGGCACAATCCAATGCACTCTAGCCTGCGCAGACCACCCGTACCAGAACAAGCCAATCGGCGTGCACAAGCCACCAAGTATCATGGGTGGCAGTCGATACTCTGGCTTTGGATTACCACCGTGCTTCTCGGTCAACTTCTTGGAGACGGCATTCGCAGCCACGCCACATATGACACATCCCAGCACCGAGCCGATGCCTATGCCGAGTGTTGACAGGCCAGCCTCGCCGCTTGAGAAACTGCACTGGCCGTAGAAGACGATCTCAAACGTCGTGAAGCAGAGATAGAGATAGCTGTATACGATAGCGGCGTAGAGGGAAAGCAAGAAGACGATTGGAGACAAGAGCAACTTCAGGGGACGGGTGATGGAGTAGACGAAAAGACTTCTTGGCGTCTTCCCAGTGTCTAACGCTGACCGCAGACGCAAATTGCCCGTCTCCTCCCGCAAACGTCGTGCCTTGCGTTCAAGCAGGACGTAAGGGTATGACTCGCGCACAAACAAGATGGACACCACAGTCATGACACCGCCTGCGATAGCCATGGACTAAAAGTGGTCGTATGTGGAGTATCGTGTGATAGGATCGAATATGAACCAAGCGCGTTGGTCGCGGAAACCAGCCAGATCAGCCCCACCATCAAGACCTACGCATCGTGGAGCATACGAGCAACACCAGTCCAAGTCTCAGATACAGTTAATGATCCAAAGCGTTATCTTATGGCTCGATGTAGCTCTATGGGAGAGCGAAGTAGAGGGACGGCAAGAAGACGAGTGTTACCCGAAGCGCCTTAATTGACCGGGTAATTGAGAAGGCAAATAGTCTTCACGGTGTCTTCGTAGTATCTACTGCTGAATCTAGACCTAGGTTTCCGGTCTGCTTTCGCAAAAGGTTTGCCTTCCGTTCGGGGATGTCTAGAGTGGCAGTGGCGTCCGTTGGGCACCAGACCGTGTGCGACATTGCTGCTTTGAGTCTTCTCGCTCTTGTGTTCCGTGGCTGGCAAGCCCGACATAATACTAGGGAGGGGGTAACGCAAGTCTGAATGTCGTCGTTCAAGCCGTGACTACGTACAGTCGTTTAAATCGGTGATTAGAAAGCCGGGTTTGCACATGTCAGCGGCGACGGACGTGCTGCTTCTCTTTGCGACTCCAGCGCCCTGAAGCAAAAAGTCTGGAGCTCTTTCACTCTTTCACGGCTGGTGCACCCGCCTTCACGCTAGTGTAAGCTTTTTTTTCGTACAGACGTTGACACTTCTACCCTTATGGTCCACTCCGACAACTCTTAATCTTTGCGCCTACACCAACCCCAGCCCGTGCAGTCGCCACAATCGTAATACCAATAATGTCGGGCAATTCCAAGGCCATATCAACCACCCTCCACCTATGGACTCTCGATCCTGTCATCCGCGAGCTTCAATCATGTCCAGCTGCTCGTGCAGCAGAGTTCGCAGATCTCATAATCCCTGGCCGTATCAGTCTCCTCAGTGTTGAGAATGGCAACGCTGTCCAGAGTTCTGCTACTGTTTATGGTGCCTCCAAAGTCACTGACATTCCGGAATTGACACTGTACGAAACAGGCGCTGGTTGGCCACACCCGCGCTCACTGAGAAAGATCTTGGAGAAGCACCAGTCGTGGGTCGACGAAGCGCAATTATATCCCCCCAGGCCCCCTCCACTTTCTCTTCGTTTCTTAGGAGGTGACACAAGTCGGGAGGGTATAGCTCGAACGCTTGTGGAATATCTTGAGGACCAACAATTTGCGCCATACGCAACGACGCTCACCTTCCGATCGCCTGTAATAGACCGTTGTCTGAGGCTTTTCCTGGGCGACAACGAGGCTTCGAGTACGCTCACCCGGTCATCCACCGACACCACTTCGATCATGTCCTGTGGTGCTCTTCTTCCCGTTGAGGCGTCAGCCCTGATGAGTACTAGTACCATACATGTCCTTACCGGTGTGCGCGTATACATCGTGTATCCGTCCACGCCACATAATCTGACGACCCTGCACGAGTATCTCAAAGATCTTGCCGGAGATGTCGCGCCAAACTACACAATTGTATGCCATGAGTTGGAAAACGGCATTGCCTTCGTTCAGCGTACCGGTCAGACTGTCACTATACCACCATGTTGTCCAACGGTGGTGTTCGCAACCAAGACCAGTGCCGCTGTTACCGTCCGTTCTCGGTGCGTGGAAGACTTGCCACTGCGACTAGAGCATCTTGATATCCTGATGGCTCAGATTGTATCAATACAGCTCATATGTCGGCAAACACCAGAGGAATCATTGGAATACCATACCACACAACTGTACAAGGACATGACGACCGTTCTTAGAGCGCTGGAGCCGAGTGCCACCAACCGTGCGTTGCTCTTAGCCTTGGGCGCTGTGTGGGAAAGGGAACACTCTCAATTCCGTGGTCTTGTAGAATCTCATGTCGAAAAGTCGTTGAAAGAGCATATTCGCCGGAATATTCCAAGAGTGTGGAGTCTAGCTGTTCAGAACCAAGGCCTCAGGCATTGTCCTGTCTGCAAGGTGAGCATTGAAGGTCGTGGTGTGGTATTCCTCACCCACTTCCGAACAGAGCACTGGGATGCGGGCGGACCCGCTTACCCAGACAAGGACGAGTTGATATCTGTTGCGGGTGAGGGTTCGCGACAGCTCACTGGGGATGGCGACATGTGAGACGACGGCGATCACGCTGGCTCTCGCCTAACCGCCGGGTGAGGTGGTTCAAGCTACATATTCCAGTTCCAATGTTGGCGAAGTCTACATTGCCGATGGACTTGTGTTATCAACTGACAGCACGATGCCGCTGTTTGAGAAAATGGACCGGATTGCTGCCTAGGTTGTCCTGGAGACGTTGGAGGCAGCGATGCAAATCGCTGCAACAATAGCGGCAACTAAGTTGCGCAAAGTAGCTGGCCGTCTGAACGACCTCAGAGTATGTGACTCCAGGTTGTTCATTCTTTCGTTGTTTGACGAGGTCGAGTTCCTGAGATCGGATGTCAAGGCGGATTGATCGGAAGCGGAAGACTTCCGCATTAGACTGGACTTGGTTAGCGTTGGCGTATGACGTATGCAGGCACCACTGAAATCATCTACCACCTGACTTGAGCGCGATTCCCCAAGTTTTGTTGCATTTAACATTCGGTAATTTCACAGTGTTCTGGGAAATGATGGACACTTAATATGTAAATGGGTATCATATACGAAACGAAAGACTTTTCAGAGTACATACGTACATCCAACCGCCACATATTCACAAGTCACCCAATCCAAGTCCAGCCTAACTGTATGTCCAAGCGATTACATTCCATCCGGAGATTTGATTATCCAGTAGAGCCAGAGTTTCCAACAACCATCCCCGAGAACAGTTCCCGATCTTCTCAACAAGGCCGGACGGCTAGTGGAGATATCACCTTCTCCAAGGGAACGTCGTGTCATGTTCTCGTGTGGGATATGCTGAGGATGATATCGCCAACCTTCAAGTGTGCCGACAATAGGATAACCGGCATTTTCGAAAGCATGAGCGCTGCTCACACGCTTTTAGCGATACATTCCGTGCGAGCACCCCCGAGGCCCTGAGAAAGAAACCGGCGTTTCGTATAAGTATGGCGAAGAGAGGGTCGGAAGACGTGATGATCGCCGTTTCGGTGAGGCGGATGATCGTGAAGCTGCTGACGAAGTACTGGAAGATGATGATGATGAAGATGCAGAGCGCGTTGAGTCCAACGAAGAGCGTGGAGAGACTTCTGTCGATAGGAAAGGTGATGTGCCGGACATGTCAGACAGTTCGAGACCATCTTCTGGAAGCTGTCGACGCCGAATGGATCGCGATTCGTCTTTGCGGAAGATTTGGGGTAGTTGTAAAAGCTCTGAGAATTGGAACATGATTGATGATGCATTCCTACGATTGCGGACAACAAGCCGCCTTTTCAAGACCAGATTTTTCCTTTGTAGGACAGGGGTTTCAAGGAAAAGACCTCATATCACAGGCTAGCGTTAGAGAAAAGACAGTCAACGAAAGCGGTAACATCTCCAGCTCTAGCCTTTGAAATGCTCTCCAGACTTTCTCCAAACTTCTGTTCCTGCCAGTC
This sequence comes from Alternaria conjuncta, assembly GCF_024043145.1. NCBI lineage: Eukaryota > Fungi > Ascomycota > Dothideomycetes > Pleosporales > Pleosporaceae > Alternaria > Alternaria conjuncta. The sequence continues at coordinate 61,129 of NW_026250123.1, read as the reverse complement.
TTTGTACACACAACGACGTTGTTTTGCGCTGGATATCCCGCTTCCGTTGGACGTGTGACGTTGTGTCATGTAGCAAGCCGGCGGCAGCTACGTAGGCTATTCGGCTCATGTTGCACGACAGAGGACTTTCCTGGGGAAGTAGCAGTTGCGCCAAACACATTGCCTCTTGCGATTGTTCACTAGCAAGACCGAGACGGGCTGGACCTACTACAATTACGCCACTAAGGGTCGTTGGGGAGATCGGGGAAAGCTCTACTTTGGGAGGCTTCCAAGGGGAAGGAAAAGTATGCGACGCGTTAAATAACCCAAAGCGACGAGAATCACGGAGGCTTTCCTGTCATGTTCCGTTCATGACATCGGCACACGACATCTCATTGTAGGCATGATGCCGCATTCCACGTGGCATAGATCACGGGTAGAGACCGCGGCAGCTTGTCACTACCCCCAGTGGGCCGATCAGGATTGATCGACTCAACGGGAAGAGTTCACATGAAGCGGAGGATCTACGCCAACAAGGACTGGCAGAAGCACCTCTCAATCCCGACTGAACTTTATCATCGAACAATCTCGATGGTGGCCGCGGATTTGGTCGATCCAACAGCCATATTTACGATCGATAGTATATCGATACCCTTGGTAGACTACGATGAGCCTTCCGCTGGGCGATGAAGCAACGTACGCTATAACAAATCGCTATACCATCAACGGTTAAGACAACAGTAGCAACTCTTAGTAGCGCTCAGGTCGTACAAACCGCGTCTGCGGGTCGCATCACTATGTCTTTGCTTGCAGAAATGATTGGCACATCCGTGTTCCCACAAAGTATCGACAATAGCGCCACTGTTGCTAGCCTTAGCATCGTATACCTCTCAAACAGGAAAAACCGTCATATATCGTGGGATCAGGGGAGGAATGACGTGTTGCAGATGAACAGGTCCTAGCCGTGGAATTCTTTGCAGCAGCATGCCACCGTTTTATGAAAGTGTCCAGTCAACGGCATGCTCTCCTTCGAAGCTACATCATAGTGCAACCCATACACCACACCCGCGGCAGCCGCTATGTTTTTCGAGTCCCCCCTTCCCCGCTGAACGCTCCCGTCACTAAACCAGGTCGTCGGGAAATGACTCGCTCAAACCGTCGCACGCAAGGGATACACACACCAGCATTTCGAGAAAGCGTTGCGCAAAAGCACTACTTCGCCACTGAAGACTCTGCATCGATGATATGGAGACATCGACCATCTCGGGCGGCTGCTGGATCGAAGACCTCCCCGCATGCGAATCAATACGCGGTGTCACCTTCGCACTACCGACGTGATACCACATACAGGACAGGTTGTCCATGGTATAAGCGTGGAGACCCAGGACACATGCCCCTAAACAAGCGTACCCAGAGTCCACTCACCTTCATCTGCAACGACATAAAATGACGTAGATCATAATGAACCCCTTCACTAATACTAGCCGATTGATCACATGTGCAACCACTGATTGGACAGAAAAGTGAACAGAATGATATGCTAGTAATACTCCCCATCTCCTCGTTGGAATACGCGCAGCAAGCAAGAAATGAAACGCAGAAAGCAATCGCTAATATGTATGAGGGATCTACGATCCGTAGATACCTCTAGACTGTACTTTTCCCCATCGCATTCACTGCGTCGCCTTCCCTACTTCCTGGAAGTCCATATCGGCTTCGGATTTCGTCGACTTCGTGGCAGCGCACCAATGTCGGTCTTAAATGTGGTTTTCGTTCTGCTCTTTGACGTGAATGGGCTTCTTGTCCTCGTCGATAGCCATGCTCTCGGAGACATTGCTGCTAGAGGCTTCTTGACTCTCGGATTTGATACTGTCTGGGCTGTCCATCTCGGTTTTGACAAGTGGTCGCAAGCTGATCATTGATTCAATGATTTGCAGTGCCGTCTTATGGTTGATCTGGTCCTTGACGTGCTGCCATAACTCAAGATCAAGATAACCGGCCAGGGAGTCAATGATGAGACTCTTGAGCTCCATGGGGGCACTGACGTCCTTCATGGCGTATTGGAAGACGACCTTCACAACATCGTCGTTGGCGGGGTTCATGCCGTATCCGAGCAAAGTCTGTAGAGAGATACCGTCTGTCTCGGCGGTCTTTAGACAGCCGAAAGTGGCGTAGTGCAGCGCCCCACGGCACTTGTCGGCGAGCGCATCAACACCGAGCCTCTCGGCGAGATTCATGACGGCGTAAGTCTGTTCGGACCCTTCGAACGGAAGAGTCTTGTGGTAGATCCACTGCATGAGCGCTCGAACTGTTGACTCGTCGACACTCGGTAGTATGATGCGGTGCTGAGCGGTAGCTTTTAAGATGTCGTCCTTAGCCTTGCTGATCTCGGCTTTGTTGATGCGATGGACGAAGGTAAAGAGCTTTGCGGCTACAGCGTGTACGGATTGGGGCTTGAGCAGATCCAGACGGCCTGCTAGACTCAACTCGACTCCAGGCTTTGGCGCCAGCTTCTTCATGTTGTTCTTGGCAATCATCTCGCCTGCTACTGCGTCCATGATGTTTTTCTTGACAAGACCGGCATATCCGATTAGAGGGTAGTTCTCGGATGCTTCCTTTATCAGTGGTATGGCCTGCGAGATGTTAGCAGTAGAACATGAAAAGCGCACCTCATGCAAGGAAGAGTCTGAACAGGCCAACAGCCTACACTAGAACAGCCCAAGATGAATGCGAAGACGTAGTGTTGATGCAGGCTCCATGATGTTCAGTTCTTCCCTTGGATGAGGTGGATAGGCCACTGATGCTCGACCGCTTGCAGCCGGGGCATACTGACAAGACATACCTGTCTATCCATCTTTTTATCTTCGAACTCCTTCGGGTCGACTTCAGGAAACACGTATCTGGCCAAGTCGTTTCGGAAATCGTCAGCCTTTTTGTAATGAGCCATGAGAGGCTTCGCCTTTTCGAATCGATTGCTGAGTTGCTTGCTGTTGCAGCAGATGATCTCTTGATGAAAGATGAGCTTAGTCGCGAGGTCCGGTCCGCATTCGATGGTAATGGGCGTTTGCATCAGCATCCTGCACCGAATACATTAGCATGGCAAGGTATAAAGCATCGAGTATATCTTACTGCGGCGGGGTGACGTCAACGAGATCTGGAACGTGCCGAATCTCAATGAAGTCATCGCTGTTATCCATTGTAGGTGGATACATCGAGACAGTTGAACGTTCGGCATTGGTGGCGGGATCAATCGAGGCGCGCGACGGTGTTGCCGGGGGTGTCGTAACCTTAGAGGTATCCATCATGAAGTGAGGTACTTGTAGCTGGCGGTCGTCTGCGTGCGAGAAGAGGAAAGTCGAGAAGGTAGGAGAGATGGAGGAAGAAGAAAGATCTGACAGTGTCTTATATGCTGGACGCAGGTATTTGTGGTCACCGTCTCTCACCTCAAAGTAAAAGAGCCTAAGCTCAGGGTCCACCCGAAGCGGGCCTAAGATAGCAGTCACTTCGATATCACCAGGGACGGCAATCTACCAACAAGATAGAAGTGTAGAGGTAGGCGGTGTTACTAACTGCTGTGTGGATGATGAAGACGGTCAAGATGGGTAATGTTCAATTCTAAAAGTGGTAGCCTGCCGCAGCAGTGTCGTGACATGGTATCGATGGATACTCCAAATCACCGCCAACTCCTTCCCATGCTGTGATCAATCATGCCTAGCCGTCCGAGGATTATACTATATCTTCCTTCGTTTGCTCGCGGTGGGTAGGTCCTCTTCTTCAACCGATGGTGTACCCTCATTTCCCGCACGCCCGCTGTCCCTCTCGACGTCCCTCCAAGTACTGACTAGGCCTTGAACTGTCTGGAACATGTCTCTCGCATCGTTCACCACGCCGTCCTCTCCAGGATTGAACATGACAGCGTTGACAAACATGCGCATGAGCTCCTTCTCCAGTTGCGCAGCGTTAACTATGGCCTTTGGCGGGACATTGTCGGCCGTCACAGGCAACTCTACGACGCCTCCCATGACACCGCCGGGGCTACCTGTGGGATTATCCGACGCGGCTGCGGCTGCGGCAACTTGCTTTGAGCCTGTTGCTATAGCCTTCTTGATGGAAGAAAGATCTGTAGGGCGCTTGATGATGTCGTAATATCCTTCTGCATCCTTCGCGCGAACGGCCGTGTTGAATGTCGAGGCATGTTTGTGCGAGTTGATATCGTACATCATGGGTGCCGTCATCCGGGCGAAGTTCCGTGGCGCGACTAGGGTCTTGGGTGGGCCTGGGGTGCTGAAGGACGCATCGTCATTCTCTTCGAGAGAGGCCTCACGGGCATTCCGTTTTCGACGTGATGAGAGTGATGAGGCCGGAGCCGCTCCACGACGTCGTGTGGACATGTGTGATGGTGTTCCAACAGAACCTTCCTCTTCAGTGGGGTCCACCGAGTTTCCGCGCTCTGACTTGATGCGACGACCAGCTTGCGACTCGTTGTCACCTGCTACTGTGTCGGTATGCGAGAGGATGGACCGGCTTCGACTTCGATCCCGCACAGAGCCACCTGCTCGGGAGGAGGCTATGCTGCCGGGTCTTGTTCGTTTCGCAGGAGCTTTTCTCCGTGAACGTCCGGACCGAGTCTCAGGCTCTAGTAAAGAGTCGTCTTCTTGGTCGTGGTGCTGAGAGTTTTGTGGTGTCTCGACGTCTATGGTGGACTCTTGCTCTGCTTCTCTGCCTTTGCCCTTTGTCCGTGATTTGCGCTGCGCCTTCGCCTTTGGTGGTGTCTGTTTTGGCCGGATCAGCGGCGGTACGTCATCGAGAGGAAGCACTTCTGGGCGCGGGCTCGCAGAACTGCCAGGTGTCCCGGTAAAGCTTGATCGTTTCCAAAGACTCTTGGCTGAGACCGGAGTCGCTAGAGCGCTGTGCGGAGAGCGCGCATTCATCGGCGTGGAGAAAGACTGTCTCGCCTGGATGACGAGGGGATGCATCTGTGGCGCGCCTGATCTGCCGGTGCCGGTTCCGGGAGTCTGTATGTTTGCTCTGGGCTGCTGCCGATTGCTCGCAGGCGTGGAGACCTGGGGGTGGTGCGGCGGCACGGCGGCTTGATGGTGGACGCGCGAGGGGTCTTGAGGCGCAACTTGGAACGGTGGAAGCATGAAGCCTGCCTGGGGCGGTGGCTGGGCCATTTGCGGTTGCAGTGGGTGGTAGGGCTGGTGACCAGGAGGGGGATAATGCGCCCTCTGTTGTTGTCCATGGTGAACTCCGGGTGAATGAGGCCCCGAAGGTTGCTGCATGGGAAACTGTTGGTGTGGAGGGTATGGCGGTTGGGAGCCCGGCGGCCCGTACTGAGGCGCGCCATTCATCGCGTAGTTCTGGCCTGGCTGGGGCTGGAACTGAGGCCCGGGAGACCCCAGCGCTGGTGACGGCGGTTGCGGGGGATGGCCGGCATTCTGGTGCGAGCCTGGCTGGGGCTGTATGTTCTGGGGGTAGTTGTAGTTGGCGTGAGGTTGCGGCGGTTGCTGGAATCGTGACGGCGCATGCGGCTGACTTGGGTTTGGCTGCGGCGTGGAAGGCGTCCGTCGCCCGTCCGAAGAGGGGTGTTGCTTTTTGCGCTGGGTTGGCGAAGGGTGTCCGTTTTGGTGTGGTAGCGCGGATGCCGGTTGTTGTTGTTGAGATGGATCTGGGGAAGGCGCGATGACGGGCGCTCCACGTGTGCCGTTCTGGACGGGGGTGGAGCTGGCATTCGGCTGCAACGTCTTCGGGGCGAGATGCGGCGACTTCCTGGGCAGCGTAGGACTGCGCGATGACGGTGTCCGGCCGCTTGCCTTCTCGCGCAGCTGATCGTCCCACTCTCCGCGCTCGATGCCCTGGAGGTCGCGCTGCAGCCGCTCGTATCGCTCCTCCTCTATCCGGATCTGTTCCGTGATCTCATATCGATAAGACGCGTAGAGTTTCGTCACAAGCTTCGGGATCAGGTGCTGGTGCTGCAGCGACTCCTGCACCGTCGGCAGACTTGGGCTATGCCTCTTTCTCTTGGCCGGGTTCGTGACTTCCCCGTTGGGGCCATCGCTGTCGCCGCCCTGCTCGTGCTCGAGCTCCCGCTTCAGACGCTCCAGGTAGAAGTTGCGCAGCGCATCGGGGCTGAGGCGGCCGGGCTGGAAGTACTTGTGGGCGGCCACGTCGGGGTGCTTCTTCAGCAGGTCGGAGATGCGCCCGAAGACAGACGGGGCGACGCCGTAGGCATGCAGGCACTGGAACAGCAGCAGCGACTCGAGGTTGGTGTAGGCGGAGCCGCTAGTATTCATCCCCCAGGCGTGTGCAGCGCGAGGGCGATGGGCCTGGGGCGGAAGGGGAGCCACGGCTGCGGGCGCGGGCGCGGTGGGCGGAGAGGCTGCTACGGCGGGCAGACGGGCATCGCATGCGAGAGTCGTGATGGGCGCGGCGGGCGGGGAAATTGAGCGAGATGGACGGGGGCTTGGTGGTGTCGAGGGAGATTGTCGCAATGTCGCAAATTGTCGTCGGGGTTTCGCAGCCCAGCCGCCTGAAGCCCCCATCGGGCGCCCCCGGCCAGAGCCAATCAGGCGCGTCCGGCCTCACGTCGCCTCACGCGGGCGCGGGGCCAGAACCAGACCTGACAGCGGGCCCTGATGTACTGCGATACTTTGGGATAGCACAGCTTTATAGCCCTATATGCCTCTACATCCTGCTGCACCTGCACCTACAACGTCCTGTTGTTGTCGTTGTGCCCGTATCGTCGGCCATTCTTCGTCGGGCACTCGGGAGCGGCGCTCAAACTATCATTGATCCCTCGCTCCTCCAAGCTCCACCTCCGATCTACGCCCAAATTAGCTTGGGGCATAGGCGTCCCCTTTTCCTAACATTGCAATCGTCCTTCCCTCTCTATTCCAGGGTCGCCATATTATGCTCCCTCCCCTCCACCCCAGGTCTGGCTGAGTTGCATGAAACATCTCTGATCCGCTGAGCCACTTGCCCATATTTGTCTACTCTTGTACAGCCCATAAATATATCCACCGTCCCCGAGCCTCCCCACGCCGCCTGCTTCTTGCATAACCCGCTCCTGCTTCCCATCCCATCACCATGACCTCCTCGTACCCTGCACACTCGGCCACCATGGACGACCCAGACCAAGGCTGGAAGCCAAACAACCGCCCTCAATCGTGAGCCCTCCCGGCGCTAGCATAGCTCCCGCCTGTCTGAGACTGACCACGCGCGCAGCACCCTAGCCCGCAACTTCATGTCGGAGCTCGACAGCCTGTTCAACTTGGACGAAGGCCTCGCGACCCTGGACAAGACGGTCCTGGAGAAGTACGGCCCGCCCTCTTCACCGCTACTTGGAGCCCGCTGACAGGCGCGCAGGAAGCAGGCAGTCACGACCCAGACCAAGGAGCTCGAGGCCCTCGAGGCCAGGCTCAAGGCCGCCGAAGAGCGCCTCAACCAGGCAAAGAGCAACTCGCCCCCAGCTAAGAACGACACCCAGCGCGAACAAGACGCCGCTCGGTCACAAGGGGCCGCCAGCCCCCTTGCCGCAAAGTCCCAAAACATGCCAGGTGCGCTACCAGAGACACCGACTCCTACATCGACTACCAGTGCTGACTATGTCCTGGTAGAGAGGCCACTGTCCGCCAAGCCTGAGACCTCATAGTTCTACCTCTTCATACGATACCACGATACCCCGGCATTGCGCCCACATCCATGTACACTGCTTGATCTCTGCGGTTGGGAGACTGCATCTTGGAAAGGGGCATATACTTTATAATCGACGATGGCATTTTCACTTCTGGTTGGCGACATCTCTTTGTGCTGCATGTCTTTCTTTGGATGGGTTAGCTGCAAATGCTACATAAACTTCATCTTCTCTTTCCGTTTCCTTTGTGGTGTTCTGCTCAGTCCGGCTATACGGCACTAACTCCGTAGCTTCGAGCACAGGCCTTGTGTCTCGTTACTCCAAGCCCTCGACTCACCACCTGGGCAACAACCCACCGAACAGTCAGCAGCTCGACATGGACGACGTCACTGAAGTAGCGCTGACCGAATCATTCGACAAACTCGTCTCTGAAGGTGTCATTGTCTACGGTCCCAATGAGTCTATCAAATTCGAGCACGAAGGCTACCCGGTAAGCTAGTCCAGCAACGGCAACAGTCACACCAGTCCTTACTCACACATACGCCAGATAGAGTTCCGGGTCTGCCCAGCACTAGCAACCAAACCTCACACCGTAGGCGCCACGAACCATGCCTTTGACAAATCACGAAAATATGGTCCTGGCAGCGACTTGTTCTGTCCAGACGAGCGACTCAACATCACACAGCTCAACGGCACGCACGACCTAGCACTCAACCTATTCTGCGTCGACAGGCCGCAACTGCTCATGTTGACTCTAGACTCGTACAAGCGTCAGCACGAAGCTCTTGACCTAGATGACTTTGAGGTTATGTTGCAAGTGTTACGGAAGCTTCCAAACTTCTACGTCATCTTCAACTGTGGGGAGAAGGGTGGATGCAGTAGGATACACAAGCACCTCCAGGGCTTGAGAGGGCCGCCACATGCTTTCGACCACATCATGGCTTCGCTCACGGATGCATCGAAGAAGGTACCTTTCCAGTTCTTTGTTCATGAATTCAGTCATGGCTTCACGAATACGTCCGCTTCGACTGTTCTTGATGTGTATAAGACGTTCATTGCGCGGTGTCGCTCGCTCATGGGCACGTGTGAGAAGGAAACACCTCCCCATAACGTCATCATGTGGGCTGATCGACTCGTGGTTGTTCCACGTCGTAGAGGAACCACAGAGGGAGCGAGCGCGAATGCTGGAGGCATGCTAGGGAGCGTATGGATATCGGGACAGAAGCATGTGGATGAGTGGTTGAGGCTCGGCTACGCGAATGTGTTGAGAGAGCTGGGTGTTCCAAGTTGTTGAGGAAACGCGGTGATGCTGTTCGCATTACACGCAAACGAGCAAGTTGTTATTGAGGCGCATCTAGGCTGGTCAATCTCCATCCTCCTTCCCATCCAGGCACTCGCTTCGCCAAGGTACTCACCACCCTGCAGTATGTCGCCATGCTAACGAGCACCACGAGATCACGTACCTGGCATTGCCTAGACTTTGTATTTGGCCTATCTCGTAGCCAAGACAAGCCAGCGTAGTCTCCGAAACCCGCACCTGCCTAATGCGACAAGCTCAACGCCTCCGCGCCAATCACACTCTCCTACCCACGTCGTCCGCAGAACGTGCCAAGTGATGCTGTATATTAAACCACCGTCCAGATCTTGATGTGGAGTTCCGAATTCCTTGGACTACTAGCCTCCCGCGCTTGCATCATCTACGTTGAGCTCCTTCGAGTGTACATCTCCCGTGCTTGCAGGAGATCAGCCAGGAGTACGGGGTGAGTACCTGCCTAATCGATGCGAGACTTGGGGTAACAGGTAGGACTGTGTCCGCGGTGCTACAGACTGGATGGGAAGGTGGTTTATGGGCTTGTGTGAGCGTTACACGACTTAAAAGCAGGCTCTCTCCTCAGCATCGTTCTGCACTGCACTGCACAACTGTCGTTGCATTCATTGCCTATCATGAAGACCACCATTCTTACCTCGGCGCTCCTTCTTTCCTCCACGGCGCTTGCCACTGTTGTCCCAAGGGCTGGCAAGAAGGTCGACTACAATGGCTTCAAGGTACTACGTGTAGCCAGCACCGATGCTGTCAAGGCAGAGATCGAGAGCTTGGCTGCACACGTCCTCAACCCTGGCACATCTGCCGAGTTGGATGTCGTCGTTTCACCCGAGAACGTCGATGCCTTGACTGCCTTGGTGGCTGAGAGCAAGGTGCTGAACGAGGATGTCGGTGCAGCGCTTGCCGAGGAGGGTGAGATGAGCGTTTATGCTGGTTTGTAGAGAGTCTCGTTTGTGCGATGACATTTACTAATCATGTTCAGTTCCTAGCGAAAGCTGGTTCACTGCATACCACCCATACGCCGACCACATCCAGTTCCTCCGAGATCTCCAGGCTGGTTACACTGGCCAGTCCGAGATTGTCACTCTCGGTACCTCTGTCCAGGGTCGAGCCTTGACTGGTATCCATATTTGGGGTAACGGCGGCAAGGGCTCCAAGCCTGCCGTCATTATTCACGGCAACGTTCACGCACGAGAGTGGATCACCTCCATGACCACCGAGTATGTCAGCTTTTATAAAACCCCGAATTCATCTGTTAACACCAAACAGGTACTTCGCGTGGCAACTACTCACCAAGTACGGCTCGGACGCAAACATCAAGTCCCTTGTCGACAAGTTCGACTTCTACATCACACCCATCGCCAACCCAGATGGCTTCGTGTACTCCCAGACAACCGACCGTCTCTGGCGTAAGAACAGGCAGACTGTCAGCGGTAACAGCTGTGTCGGCCGTGACATCAATCGTAAGTCTCTTCTACTTTCATTGACTCATCGATAACTAACCCTTCTCCAAGGTAACTGGCCCTACAAGTGGGAAGTCACAGGCGGAGCTTCCACAAACCCCTGCTCAGAGACCTACAAAGGCGTAGCCGCTGGCGACGCCCCCGAGCTCCGAGGCCTGAAGGCACAAGTCGACTCGCTCAAAGCATCGCGCGGTATCCGCCTCTACCTCGACGTGCAGTACGTCTCCAATCTCCCACCCCCCCTCACGTTGCAAACAACTAACCAGCCTCCAGCTCCTACGGCCAATACATCCTCTGGCCCTACGGCTACGACTGCACCCTCCGCGCCGAAAACGACGCCCAGCACCGCTCCATTGCCACCCGCGCCCAGTCCGCTATCCGCGCCGTCTCCGGTACCGCTTACACCATTGGCCCCAGCTGCGCGACGCTTTATGCCACCACTGGTTCTTCGACTGATTACACTGATGTCACGGGTAATGCGACGTATTCTTACACGTACGAGTTGAGGGATAAGGGCACGTATGGGTTTACGCTGCCGGCGAATCAGATTAGGCCGACTGTGTTGGAGACTTGGGCGGGGGTTGCTAGTATGCTTAGGGATGCTTAGGGGGAGGGGGTGGGGGTTGGGGTTTTGGATGATCTGGTGTATCGGATTTTTTTATTGCTAAATCAACAATTCTTCCACATAGACGTGGGCATAATTCGCAACATCACAAAGTCCTGGATCAGACCTATTGCGCTTCCCCGTACTCGCTGACGGTACTTCCAAGGTCAATTACTGCTCGGCGTGCAGCTCAACTCACTCTTGCCACTGCCTAGCTACGTCATTGTTGGATTGTTTGAAGTTTGGCAGCGGCTTTGATTCCTGCGAGATAGAATCTTGTTACGACTGCAAGTCAGTGCCAGGTTCGGCCGCAAGTTGGTAGGTTCGGGGCCGGAGATACCTACCTAGGTAGCTAGGCAGGCACGTTGTGGTAGAAGTGAGGGACCGCTTTAATTTTGAAAGAACCGAACACCCTACAGTCTCATCGACGTTAGGTTGCCTATCACGTACCTAATGTAAGCAATAGCTTCGCTGCACCTCTAAGGGCGGATCTTGTGTTAAAAAACCTTGTGGAGATATGTTGTTTTGGGAACTCGCAACGGACCTCGCTCTTTTAAGACTAGCTTTTTGTGTTGTGAGATCGTTGGTTTGCTAACAAATAGTTATGTGGTGCTCCTAATGCTTAGAGGGATAGAATGAAACTTCGCACTTGTGCATTGCTCCTTTGTTATTAGGTCGCCCATTTTGTATGTTTTCATGTTGCTTTGCTCCGCGGACCTGTTTAGAGCTTTCCTTGTATGGAGTGGGGCTAAGAGGGTGGGCGCCTAATCGTGGGGGCGGTTGAACGTCTATTCTTGTAAGCACCATGCGCGAGCCCGGCGAATGTTCTCTAAAGTGGCAGATCGACGCAAGCGATTGCATACAGGAGTAATGTTGGTGCTCAGTCTATTGGTCCGCTTTCAAAGCCGAGCTTGCCAAGTCCTGTTGTATCACTACATCTGGCTGCGCTCCGAACACGGGCCGCCTGAAACGTCACATCTTACTTGCAGACGGCATGAGACCAACGAGAAAAACCCTCCCAGAGATTTGTCAGGATGCATCAATCCCTACTCCTCAGCCTTACTTTCCTTACGATTCGGTTCAATAGTTCGACCAGACTACGAACCGTCACAAGCTTCTCAAGCGCTTGCATCCTTGAGCTGCTATGGAGAATGCCAGAGAAGGCCCCCATCATGAAGTCGAGCTTCAAGCCGGAGGAAACCGCCATCACGAGATGGAAAGTCAGCAATTGCTACCATTAACCTCGACAGCGCATTCCAGAACGAATACTCACAGATCTCATCGCGCATCGATCTCCAATGTTTCTAGTGTAAGCTCCGTGGAGCCTGGCGGCGAACGAAAGTATCCATATGGCTTTATTCGCACTGCTCGTCCTAACACACACGCAGGACCAGAATGGATGCCTTTTGCGCTACGATGGTACTTTATCACCACCGCTGCCGGGTTTTCTATCACCTGCGCAGCCATCACGTACGCATTGTATCGGTACTCACATAACAACAACGGGCTGTGTGCTGAGGACTCAGCATTGCCGGGCTGGAAGTTCATACCCACGCTGATCGCTGTCGTCTATACACAATTGACCGGAATCATACTCGGTGCTGTAAAACGGACAGGACCTTTTGCAAGAATGGGCAAAACAGACGGACGTATCCCAGTTGCCCGTTATACTTTACTCGAAAAGGCTAAGCCATGGTGGACAACTCTTGCTCGAGGATTTCAAAGGCGAAGAAATGGCGGATCGTGGAATTGGGTTACAATCCTCTCATGCAGCACCTATATTCTGGCCATACTTGGAATCTCACCGATGTCTGCTGCACTACTGAGAACAAAAGAGATACACCGAACAAGTCCGGAGACACTTGCACGACTAGAAATGCGCAACGGATTGATGCTACAACCTCGAGCTGAGCGAGATACGTATCTGCGAACTATGGGCGCGATATTCCAAAATTATAGCTCCTCCCCCTGGATTACTGACGACTTTGTCATCTTACCGTTCTGGCCACAAGATTCAGTTGATACTGGCTCACGTTGGGACCATAAGGTTCAAGATTCAGGAACTTGGGAGGCAAACACGACTGTTTTCCACGCCGATTTAGTTTGCGCCAAACTGGATATGAAGAAGAAGGACATGTATCTCCGACATGCGCCCGAAGAATGGCAGGAAGACGGAGAGAAGTTCTATCAAGCATCTGTTCTCTTAGAGTCCAATAATGGTTGCCAGTTCAACCTCACTGTCAATGTGTCGGATACCGCCCTTACTACGGATTGGATTTCCTGGAGCGACATCAACAATGTCACATCGGACGACTACTCCATGTCAGATGCTATCGTTCAATGGAATGAACACTGCCACGAGGATGAGATTATCATAATGAGTTCGCCGTGGTGGCCCAGGCAGGATATCACGCCGACCGACAAATTCCTACAAAACATGACGATGCTTGCATATGCATGTCATTCAAGCCATAACATGGCCACCATCCCAGCTCGTGCCACAGCCTCATCAGGGACATTGTCCGTCGAGTTCGACGAGAATCTTTTCCACCAAATTCGCACGCCAGTTCCCCCGACCGTCTTTGACTTACTCGAACTACGCAAGGCTTATACGGACATTAAATGGAGCGATTTCGTCCCCCACGAGACCAAGACGTCTGACATCGAGATTGACTTATATGATGTTCCCTTTACGGGCCCAGCTGCGATCTTGGGTGAACCATACAACTTCAGTATCCCACGCATGATGGCTGATTCTCAACTGCCTGTAGTCGCTGCTCAATTCAGACGTCGCTTCTTCGCAGAAATTGTTGGTGGTTCTCTGCAACGCACGGAAGTTTTAGAGGAACGTTCTACGGCTGGTCATCGACTTGGATCTGTCCGGACAGTGCTAGTCAGCGGGCAAGCCGCCTGCATTATATGTGCTCTGTTACTCATTTGCTTTGTATTCTTTCTAGGCATCCTGTGGGGGACGCGAGCGGCTAAGACAACTCTTAACATTAGCCAAGATCCAAGTACACTGCTGGGCACAAGTATATGGGGCAGCGGTGATGCGATAGTGTTGCGCGGTTTCACAAAACTCGACCTCGCCACAAGAAAGACATTGAAAGAAGAACTTGCTGGAAAGGTCTTCTATTCCAAGCATGGCAAGCTTCGAGAAAGTGAGGCCAACATCCAGGACGATCATGAGAGTACGTACTTGCATAACTGTTGGTGTATTTTCTGACACGTGGCAGAAAAAACAAGAGTGCAGTCCTATGACATCGCACCTGTATTACCCATGCTACGACTACGTAACCTGACTTTTCTCATTCTTTACATCCTTGCTCTTCTTGCTGGAATCGTAGTGCTTTACGTCTACGCGCGGAGGTCAGAACTTCACCAGGCTTTCTTCACCTATCGCGCCAACATCAAGCTTCTCGGTCATTCAAACACAGTATCGCCCTTATCTGTCATTCCAACTTTGCTTGCTATTGTTATCACGCTCTGGTGGGAGTCAGTTGACACCACTTGTAGGACGGTACAACCTTACATTAGCATGCAACATGATGCCAAGCGTCCTTCTCAGGGTATCGCATTATCCTATCTTTCATGGTTCTGGCTATTCGCATCGTTGAAAGCTTTAAAGCACCGACATTGGCTGCTCTCGCTTGTTACAATGACGACGTTTCTCCTCCAAGCTCGTAAGTGCACATTCCAAGACTAAGCTGTAACTACAACTAATAGCTGTGATCAAGTCACAATCGCCATGTCCGCTCTCTTTGACTCGGGTAATGGCGTCTTGACTACTTCCTCGGAAATGCCCCTAGCATTGGAACTGCGCAGTGTTCCATTCGTGCAACAAATATCGGTAAACAGAGATCAACCTACCTGGCTGTTCAACTACACCATCGACGAGAAGAGTTTCTCAAGCGACCTTGGCGACTTGGTGTGGGACAATCTGCAGAGCCTGTCAAAAGACTGGATGTACACCGCTATTATACATACTGCGCTAGAGGGCCCAAAACCAGTATGGAGCCAGGATGATTGGAGTTTTGTGCCTGTATCTTCTGATGTGGAAGGCTTCGCCTCGGCTGAGAACAAGAGTGCAGCAGATAGGGGTGACCGCTCCGTGGAGAGCCTGAGAGTCCAAACACCTGCGATTCGTGCTCGCCTGGAATGCAGTGCTGTTGAGTGGCCCAGAAACACGAGCCTGTGGCTTCTGTCGCACAACGACGGATATGGACGTAACATTACTGGACTAGACAACTATTTCACAATAGCACGAGTCGTTGACGATCGCAATTCCACGACGTGGCTTTCTACCCAAGGCAGCATTCCACCGTGCTGCGCCAATCTCACTGGAAACGCAACGTACAATCCAGGCGCAGTTGCTTATTGGACGGAGAATTGGGAGGAAGTCTCTGGCCCCGAAGACAGTCGCGATTATCGTACATCTGGAAACTTTACAGTCAAATGGATCCGAGGCTCTGGAAAGGTTGAACGATTCCTCACGGGTATGCGCCGTAAGCCGGATGTATACATGTTCGTATTTCCAGAGCCGCCCGCTATACAGGCATTGAACTGCATGCCTATCTTTGAGTCGAGCCAAGCAGAAGTTACAGTGGAGCCCAAAACCGGTGTCGTACAACACTACCGCATCCTTGACGTTCCTGTTCGGGAGGATGTCGCTTGGTCTGATACATCCCAATGGCGTGACCCTTACGAAGACGCTCGTTACACCAATTTTAATATCCATCATGACCCTGACTTTGAGGTCAATAGCTCTGAATGGAGGGCTAGCAGTTTCAAGTCTTATGACTACAATATCAACACAACTACTAGGTGAGTTAGACTATAAACATTGGTTTCGTTCCATCTAATAGATCACTACAGTTACGGGCCCTTGTTCGTGCAATGGCTTTTGAATGCCGCAAATATTGATGGGCCTTCCTCTAAGAGTCCACCCAGAACATACGAGAACTCCCCAAGACCCAACCCTCAATATTCAGATGGCAGGGCCTTCAATATGCGAGATAACACAACAGGTCTCAATCTCGATTTCATGTCGTACGCCGCTTACGCACAAGTGGGATTTAATCCTACCGCCCTACTAGATCCGGAAGTCTTGGCTAGAACATCCTCAACTGTCTTCTCGACCTTCTTTCAGCACTTTGTAAACAGCAATCTGTCTCGCGAATCCGGCGGATATGTCTACCAACCTAGGGGCACGAAGCTCAAAATCAACGCCCCAATGGATGACATGCCAGTCCAGTACATGCCTGATGGTTCCATAGCGCCAAAGTTCGAAGACATTGTCCGCAACACCAATGCAACAACAACAGCGGAATTGAGCACCCAGGTCGAGGTTCTCCAAATGAATCTTGTCGCGTTCTGGATCGCCACAAGCATTCTAATCTGGCTTATCATCACCATCGTTATCCTCGGATCCGTGCAAAGAAAATACTACGGCGGTATGATGCGCAACATCGAATGCATTGCCGACGTGTTGGTTCTTATTGCTGGAAGCGAACGTTTGCTTGAAGTTATGAGAGAAAAGGGCTTCGATACTATAGTCAAGGAGGACAAGATGTTGACGCGTATGGGATGGTTTCGAGATGTTGATGGAACTATGCGATGGCGGATTGACTTGGTTGAGGAAAAGCAAGTTAAGGTGCAGCCTATTCGTTTGGGCCCTGGGTATACGCCCGTAATGGATGGCGATGGGGTGCGTGACGTAGATGCTGTGTCGGATCGTAGCGTCTCACCACCGGGTAGCAACGACGAAGGCCATGTAGATGCTGCGTCGGGCGCTGGCGTCACTAGGTCGGGATGAAGTCCTGTCAGCCGCCCACAGAGAATTTGTCGAACTGACTGACGCTATTTGTCCGGCGTTCACCTAGCATACCGATAATTCTGGACGCGTCGTTGTTTGATGCTGCCAGTGTCCCGGGAATGCGATGTATGGTGCTTTTCCGATCGCTTAGACATTGATAGAAGTGAAGATAGAGTTCAGTGTGTCGTGTAGGAACGAAAGCACAGCAAATCATAGAGGAGCGATGAGGGAGAAGGCTACTGTCTGTAGGGAGCTACAGCGCGTGATTGTGTATTGTATTAACCCAATAACTGTTTTGGAGCCTTGCGCTGGTGTTGCTAGTATGCTCAAGGATGCGTAGGTCTTGATGGTGGGGCTAGTTTGGCTGTTCTCTTCCCGACCTGCGCACCTGATTCATATTCGATTACACCTCCCCGTCTTCCACATACGACCATAGGACAATGAGAATTAGGCTTCCCGTCCGCTCAGCCATATACAAGCATTGTACCGGTGGATTAGTAGTTAGGCAGCAGCGACAAACGCCATGCAGATGCTGTGTCGGATGCTAGCGTCATCAGGTCGGGATGAAGTCATGTCAGCCGCCCAAGACTAAATATCGAACTGACAGACGCTGTTCGTCTGGCGTATGCATGCCGATGAGTCTGGACCCACTGTTGTTTGACGCTGCTGGTCTCCTGAGGCGGTAATGCATCTGATGGCTTTGAATGCGATGAGAGCGAGGCTAGAGCTCGGTGTATAGTGTGCCCAGGTGAGGATCATTGCGGAGCAAATCATGGAGAGATGAGGGAAAAGGCTGCTATATTGATGGACCTACAGCGATGAGACAACATGTTGGATTAACAACTGTTTCGAAGACTTGGTTTGCCGTTTTAAGCAGAATTCAGGATGCGAAACTGTCGGTGGTGGGTGTGGATGTTGGAATTGTTTGCGCTCTTTCGCCACAGACAGCGACAACATGAATACCTAGGTACG
This sequence comes from Alternaria conjuncta, assembly GCF_024043145.1. Lineage (NCBI taxonomy): Eukaryota > Fungi > Ascomycota > Dothideomycetes > Pleosporales > Pleosporaceae > Alternaria > Alternaria conjuncta. The sequence continues at coordinate 43,339 of NW_026250123.1, read as the reverse complement.
TAAGTAATAAAACCGCTATGCCTTGTAAGTGCAGCAATACGCTCGTGTTTAAGGACATGCTTATTCGCTAAGCGGTGATAGACCACGTGACTGGCGAATGGATTAGTTTGGTGGTTGCCGAATTGCCAGAACGGCAAATTGCCAACCTGGCAATTCGCGCAAACACCAAGCATCGCATTCTTCGAATTCCCAACACACCTATTTGCCACTCTAGATATTCCTAGATATTAGAAGTAGCAGAATACAAATATCTACAAATTAGTAAAACTTTAAGATACTTAAGATCTTTCTTAAAAAAGAACTATTTAAGACAATTAGTAAAGTATAGTTTTTATAGTATAGTAAAAGTAAAATACTAAAGTAATATAAAAGCTAGTATTTCTATATTAGCTAAAAGCTAGATTAGTAATTATATAAAAGTTATAACTTTAAAAATTTTTTTTTTTTAAATATACTAAAAGCTAAAATAAAAAAAGTAGTAATAATAAAACTTTTAATATAACTAACTAGTAAAATAGCTAAAAGATAAAATAGAAAAAGTAAAAATATTAGAAATTTATATTTAAGCTATTATTAAAATAGTAAAAAGCTATTATAGTAAAAATTAAAAGTAAGATTTTTTATATACTATAATTTAGTAAAGTAGCTAATAACTAAAATAATAAGACTTTAAAAATAAAAAGTTAAACTTTAAAATATTAATAGTTTAACTAAAAAATAATTTAGAACTTCTAGTAAAGTTAAAACTTTAAATCTAATTAATACGTAAATTAGTATAATATTAAACTACTAAAAGCTAAAAAAGTAGACCTTTTTATCTTACTTATAAATAGACTAGCTATTAGCTAAGATAAATATAGTTAAAAAAAGAAAAATTCTAATTCTAAATTTAAGTAAAGTAGCTAAAAGCTAAAATAGTAATAGTAATTTATAGATTTCTTTAATATTAAGTAATTAGTAAACTTAGTAAAAGCTAAAGTAGTAGAATTAATAAATTAAAAGCTTTAGTATTAAGTAATAAGTAAGCTAGTAAAAAGCTAAAGTAGAAAAAGTAAAAAGTAAAATTCTTTAATATTATATACTTAGTAAACTAAGTAAAAGCTAAAGTAGTAAAAGTTAAAAGTAAAAAGCTTTAATCTTAAGTAATAAGTAAACTAGAAAAAAGCTAAAGTAGTAAAAGTTAAAATTTAAATTCTTTAGTATTAAGTAATAACTAAACTAGTAAAAAGCTAAAGTAAAAAAAGTTAATAATTAAATTCTTAAATACTATATATTTAGTAAACTAAATAATAGCTAAAGTAGTAAAAGTTAAATACTAAAAGCTTTAATATTAAGTAATAAGTAAACTAGCTAAAAGCTAAAATAGTAAAAGTTAAAATTTAAATTCTTTAATATTAAGTAAGAAGTAAACTAAGTAAAAGCTAAAGTAATATAAGTAATAAATTAGGTTATCTAATATAAGATAATAATCTAGCTAGCTAGAAGCTAAAGTAAAAATAGCTTATAATACTAAACTTTAATATTAAGTAATTAAAAATTTAAGTAAAAGCTAAAGTAGAAAAAGCTAGTAATAAAAAACTTTAGAATTTAGTAATAAGTAAACTTAGTAAGAATTAATATAGTAAAAATTAGAATTACTAAACTTAAATATTAAGTTATTAGTAAATAAGCTAAAAGCTAAAATAATAAAAGTTAATAAGTACTTACTTATACTTTAAATAATTACTAAAATAGCTAAAAGTTAAAATAATAAAGTAATAAAAGTCTAAACTTTTAGTTTAAGTAATTAGTAAAAAAGCTTTTAGCTTATTAAAGTTTATTAAAAAAAGTAAAAACTATAAGTTTATACTATATTTACTTTAATAAAAAGTTAAATTAATTAATATAGTAATTATAATAAACTTCTAACTATTTAAGCTTATAACTTATTATAGTAAAGTGTTAATATAAAGTAGAGTAATAATATATAGTTAGTAACTCTATATAGTAATCTTATTATAAGTATATTTTCTAAATACTTTATACTTACTATATATAACTATAAAAATTAAAAAAAACTCTCTTTCTAAAATTTACTATAGATATAGATAGTAATAATATACTTATAAAGAGTAATAGTAATAGAGTAGCTTATAACTTATAAAGTAGTTAAATCTTAAATACTAGAAAACTAAAGTTAGCTTAAAGCTAGAGTACTATTCTAAAAGAAGTAATTATTATCTTATTATTATTACTAGTAAGTTAGCTAGTTTTAAAACTAATAAAGAAGAGAATAATTAACTTATTAACTAACCTAAAAGATTTTACACTAAAAGCTAAAGTAGTAGTAAGAATACTAGTAAGTATACTTTATAAAATAATTAAAAAATAGCTAGAAGTTATTATACTATACTGTTGTATGTTTTTGGAAAAATCTTCTTTTTGCCGCCCAAGGTCGGGTTGGCCGTGTGCCGATGTAGTCGCACCTATCAGACCCCCTTGACATTTTTTTGCCAATGCGCGTCAATCTGTACATGAGGCTGCGTGAATGATGACGGATGACAGAGTGTATACATACCCCGCTGTCTGCTAAGACGCTAGCCTCTGCCTGTCCGCATCAGTAACACTGCCGCCTGCGGGACACCTTGGAGGTTTCCTCGATGAACAACAATGTCTATGCCGCAAGAACAGACCGCTAACGACTTGAACACGGCTGCTAGTGCGACGCTCACACATGCTATCTTTATCGTACCCATACTTGTAGTTGGACTCTTCATCGCTTCTCTGTGGACGATCGATCATTACTGGCGAAACCTGACTGTCAGCTGGCTAGCTACAATCAGTGTTTTCTACATTACCGCCACAAACTACCATGGAGCGACTTTGGTGCAGAGTGCGTGGCTCTTCGCACTCACTTCCACATTATTGTTGTGGTCAATCCTGTTGACGCCGGTCCAACTCCTGATCAAGTCTGCGGAGGAAGAAGATGTGACCGCTCAGGTCGACATCATTCTCGACCCAATCAATTGTGGGCTGGGTCGCGCTGAAATTACGGCAGAGTTTGTTGCCAATCCAGCGACCCCATGAATACGTGACTAAGACTTCAGGGTAGTATCATCGCAGTCCATGGACTTGGGTCCAATCCTCGGACTACATGGGTCAATGCAGCTACGGACACGCATTGGCTTCGTGATGTACTTGCTCAGGACTTCCCGAAGTGCAGGATTGCGCAAGTCAATCATGACACAAGGTGGGATGCGCACTCCCCAATCCAAAGTCTAAGAGACTATGGAAACAGCTTATTGCAATCGATCAGCAGCCTTCGTGTTGATGCAATAGTGGGTGTAGCCGACGATATCGATGCGATGTGCTGACGTAGTCCAGGAGCAAGAAAGACCACTGATTCTGATCGGGCACAGCTTTGGTGGTATTCTGATCAAGAAGGTCGGCCTCGAGAATGATCTTGTTGACTCTGTTCTAACAGACGTCAGGCACTTACACTTGCTGCTGAGCGGAACGACAATCCGAGCCTCCGTTCCGTAGCTTCGTCCACAGGAGCGGTGTTCTTCTTTGGTACACCGCATAAAGGGTCAACGTTCTCCCTCCTCGGAACTCTGTCATCGCATTTCTCCTACTGGCTAGGATCACGCTCAGTCCTTCTCGAATTCCTCACCCCAAGCTCCAGCGAGTTACTGGACCTGCATAAGTCGTTCTTGACACATTTCCGTTCAGTGTTTATTTGCAATTTCTTCGAGACCAAGCCCATCCGTATCGGCAGAATACCTTTGTTCTTGGTAGGCGGCCTCTCATTCTTAGTTCGCAAATGGACGGAATGATGTAGCTGACTGGGATGAACAGGTCGTTACGAAGAACTCAGCCGTCATCGATGGACATCGCTCAGTCCCTCTAGCTACCAACCACAAGATGCTTCAGCGTTTTGAATCGGCTCATGATCCAAACTACGGTACCTTCAAGTTATACCTCCAGGAAGGTCTTGGGGTAATCCTGGAGAAAACGACAACTAGGCAGCAGGAGCTGGATCTTAAGTACACTGTACCTTTTCGGCTAAAAGATGCGACGTTGTGTGGTCAATTCATTGGCAGAACGAAACAGTTGACAGAGATATCTGAGTACTTTGAGCAGCTACCAGATGTCCCAAGGAGACAGGTACTCGTTCTCCAAGGCCTTGGTGGCATAGGAAAGACACAGCTGGCGATACACTACGCAATTCAAAGTCAAGAAAGATACACCGCAATCTTTTGGACTAATGGCAGGACAGAAGCTGAACTAAGACTTAGCTTGGCCGGGCTAGCCGAGCTCATCCCACTCCCACATGTCCTAAGCTCGTCCGGAAAGCTCAAGAAAGGCAACGTTGGACTGGACGAGGCAATCGATGCAGTAATGAAATGGTGTGAGCAGAAGACCAACACCAAATGGCTATTGATCATCGACAACGTTGATGCTCAAATGAAGACTGTCGTGGGGTCACAAGAAGGTAGTGACGAATCATACGACATCCGGAAATACATACCATCTGTCAACCGCGGACATATATTGATCACAACAAGACTGTCAAGACTGTGTCGTCTAGGAGTTGGAGTTAATGTGAAGGAAATGGATGAAGATGAAGGATTAGACCTTCTCAGTCGGGCTTCAGGAAGACCAACGGATGAAGAAGGTCAGATGCGAATGTTGCACATGAAGACTGAATGACGCTAACATGCATGACTAAGGCTTTCGAGACATCATCAAGAAGCTCCACGGCTTGCCGTTGGCATTATGCCATGCTGGAGCCTATATCAACGAAGCAGGAATTTCGGCTGCAAAGTACCTCGAGCACTACAGTCGCAAGTCCAGTCTTCTCTTAGAGCAGGAAGACTCCTTCACGTACGAGCACGGGTCGATATCATCAAGCTGGGAGATGTCTTTCGCGGCTGTAGAAAACAGGGATTCATACGCCGGCAAACTGCTAATGCTTTGGGCGTTTTTAGACAGTTTCGATGTGTGGTGGGGCCTATTCCGATCGGCTATGGACAACACGAATGGACTTGGTGTGGTGAAAGGTAGTCTGCAACTGTGGAATACTTCTCAACGAGATGTGACGGGGGACGAGACCGAGACGCAGCCGTCAGGGCACCTTGATTGGCTCAGCACTATCGCAAGCGATGAAGCGATCTTTATCGGGGCTGTCAAAGCTCTGCGCGAGTTTTCGCTCGTCGAGAGCAGTAACGGTGTGTCCGATGGCTTTTCGATACACCCAGTGGTTCATGAATGGTCGAACGGGAGACAAGGCACCCAATTATGGCACGAAAACCTCGACAGGGCTATAACATTGGTCGGTAGAGCTGTGCCTTTGGCTCATCACAGGAATTTCTGGGTCCTCTCACGTCGCTTAACACCAGTGATCGATCACCTGATTCGCGCGATAAAGATCGCAGATCCCCTTCTCTTGTCGGCCTTCGATGCAATGGTCGGTCTCGCGTTTCACGAATTCGATCGCGGAAAGTATAAATCTGCGAGCGCGCTATACGAGATCATCATACCGGGCCTAGAGAAAGCACTGGGGTTGGAGCACCCGAAAACGCATCTCAACATTCATAACCAGGCCATATGCTATCGAGAACTTGGGGAGTACGAGAAGTCAGAAGCAGCCCTCAGATGGAGGCTCGAGATAACGACGCGCGTAGAGGGAGCGGACGCCGTACCCAGTCTAAGGATTGTGTATGATCTTGGACGGCTGTGCATGGTTCAAGACCGAGCTGGTGAAGCATACGATTACTTCACGCAATGCTTAGCTGGGTATTTGCGGACTGAACCTGATTCCATGCGAACGTTCGATACCAAACGCCAGCTTGGCTTGGCAGGCCAACAGATCGGGAAACTGGACGAAGCGCACGCGTTACACCAAGCCGTGCTCGAATACTTCAACAAGGATTTAGGGCCGGATCATGTTTTGACCTTGCTCGCGGTTCGGGATATGGGTGTCGTGTATCATCGCTATGGCCGATTGGAAGAGGCTGTTACATGGCTTCGACAAGCACTTGGATCTCTCGAAAGTCAGACCGAGCCCACGCACAAATGTGTCTTGGAGACCCTGGAAGATTTGGGGAAGGTGTATGAAGATATGGGATGGATTACGCTAGCCGAAGAAGCCTATGTGCGAGCACTTGACGGTTACAATGAGGACTCTATTGGCGTGCCTGGTAAGAAGAAAGACTTGCAGGGAAGTGTGGATCGGCTCCGAGGCATGAGAGAAGGGACAGAACGATAGTGATAGGTGCAAGGGCAAAGACGAGATTGCAAAGTCCAGATCACATCGATCTTGCTCTTGAAGACGGGTAGTCGCCACTGAACCTGAGCGCTACTTCTAATAGGAGCTACTTCTCATCAGCACTGTGAAGCTTTCCTAGCCTTCTTTCTCCTCAAGTCCGCGCAGGCAAATATGACCTCCCTCATAACAAGTAAAGTAAACATAGCCACGAAGGCTGCGACGACAGCGGCAACAAAGATCATCGCGGAGATTGAAAATCCGTGGACAACCGTTCCAGCCCGACTTGGGCCCGCAGTCTTCGCTTGCAATAATACCTGCATAGCACTCAAGACGATGCTCAGCACGGAAAACGCAAACAGGAACGGCCCGTAGAACCGCGCAAAATAGGTCGTATAGTCAGCATGGATCTTCTGGAATGCGAAGCGTCGAAAGATGACCTTGAACCAGAAGTTTAGTCTTCCGACTCTGAGTTCGCCGAAGTGATATCGTGGCGAGACGTCTTTATCGGGTATTGTCTCAAACCTCTGGAGAAACCTGATGAGTTTGGCGTAGCGCGTGTGTTGAGGTATGAGGCCCTTATCCCGTGCGATCTGGAAGTCTGAGCGGTGACGAATAAGGTAGGAATATGATCTTAGATATCCCTTTGCTGCTTCCACAACCTCTGTCCTTGCTGAAGAGGTAGGTGAACTGCTGTCATTGTCGAGAAGATACATCGTCCAGGATGTGTACGATAGAAGTACCTTTGGTATTGGCTTAAGATATACGCGATCATACACCCATGTTAGGTGTAGATCTGGTTTCTCGGTTATGATAATGTTCCTTCCGCGTACGATCTGGTGCGTCAAAGACGATATGTGTGAACTGTCCTGTGTCGCGACGAGCCAGAGGTAAGGCGAGAACTTGTTGAGTTCGCTGGTAATGAGCTCATTCTGTAGGTATGTGCTGATCTCATCTTGTACTCGAGCCCGATTTCCCACATTCGGCAGGGGGATTCGTGGAATACCCGGAAAGCAATCTTTGTGTTTTTGCGTATTCGATGTTTGCGCGCGGCTGAGCGTGGCGTCTCCAGGGCCTGCATGTAGCTTTTTGTAGAGCTCTTCGCTTAGAGAAAAGGGCACAACGGCTGTCATATCGCCCGACTCGAGCAAGGCATCGATAGTAAGGGTTGGCTACTGATGATACATGCGTATACGTGATGGACAACTGTAGGCTGCTGAAATGGGACGCTCGCTGCATATCAATCCGATGAGCAGGCCGTCAGCCCTGTTTGACTCTCAGCTCAGCTCGCGGGCTTGCCCAGCCAGAGCCAAGCAAGCGGGTGGGACAATCATCTTCACACCACACTGAATGCGCTCAGCATGGAGGCAGATAGGCTTATCGAAAGCCATCAACGTCATCTGCGCATACATCGATCTTGATCGTGCATTGCATAGATCACGCCATCGTTGGATGCAATACCGGGCACGTCGGACGTGACCGTCTTCATAGACGGCGACGAACGCGGTTCGGATTGCGGGTGTGGACGCAATGCTCAGTGAGTTGTCCTACTCACCCCAGTGATGTTCATCGTTTTAAGTTGTGTAAGAAGCGATGCATTATAGCCGTTACGATGACGAATGCAGGGTATTCCTGCGTGATCGGACGTGGTGTCTTTTTCGGAAGTCTGGTGTATGGTGAGCGCAAGGCCAGGTTGGTGACCCACTCGCAGTCGCTTTGCATAGCCCATCGAACTCATAGTCGCAACAATTTCATATCGCGTCGAAGAAAATTACCGAAAATTGCGGATGTGTAACGGCGCGCATGATCGTATTGTGTTTGGGGTGCAAGTGACGAGGGAAGCGTGGGCGCCAGCTCGGGAGGTTGGGTGACGCCCGGCGCGCGTTCGTCAACCCCGCCGACATCCACCGGGCACCGCCATTTATTTTCGACGCTGTGTATGCGGATGGCTCGTTATTTCCGCCCACACTCAAGTGTAGAACACACTAGCGGGCTAGGATCTTGCATAAGGAACCATTACTCTCGTTTCCCTGTTGTATGGCGAAAGTGATTCCCTCTGACTGTTGTATGTTTTTGAAAAAATCTTATTTTTGCGTCGGACCGCCGATGTGCCGATCTTATCATGCCCATCAACAACACCTGCACCCCTCCCACAGCCTTTCTTTTTGCGTGCCCATATCCACTTATACAAAGAAGCTTCCCTCGAGCTTGTTACGCGCCATTCTCCTGACTAATCTGCTGCACAAGATCTCGTCTCGCCCGTTGGGCCCCAGTCTCCGTTGTGTCGCCCTTCCAGAAGAGCGACCCAAAAACCCAAAGAGCCCGTATCGCGGTCGCAACAGCAATGACAATATTAGTCATCTGGCCAACTGCCTTGAAGAATGAACTCGGACGAATGTCATATGCCGACATTAAGCCTTCCGCGGCAGACAACGAAAACAGCGAATACAAGCCGGCCTCGATGTACGAGATGCTCGTGGTGGCAGCTATCTGGGAATATTTCAACCCTCCGTACCAGCCGAAGCCCTCCCGAAAATCTTTGATGCCAGGGCACTTCTTGCACCGACTGTGCAGTCGCCAATTCTTGCATGACTTGCAATCGTTCGTACCACACGGCAAACACTGCCTTGACGCCTGTACATTTATTGCGTGATTCTGTCCCATATCTGGCCCTTCATCAGCTTCATCTGGCAGTGAGTTCACCCTACAGGACGCGCAATTGTTCTGTCCACAAGGAGCGCACCATTTGGCATTGCAGTTCCGGCAACCATTGCATTCGTCGCAGACCACACATTTGCAACAATCCGTGCTTCCCTTGGTGCATGTTTCGCACTCCGCACATGGGTATATCTCTTCCTGTCGCTTCGCGTTGTCGAATGAGAAAGCCTTCAAGCTTGCGATAGTAGAGCTGTGTACGATGGTGATAGCTCTCAGCGCATAGTAAGTCCAGATAGCCTGGTGGTCGTCGTGATGCCCCTCGTCGCAATTGCTTATCCATCCCCACCAAAAGGCCGACACGCAGCTGCACTCGTCTGTCGCTAGGCCATTTTTCGTAAAGTTATCGATAAGCATTCCAATTACGGCTAAGCCGGCTGCCTGTCCAGCTATTACCGTGTAGGTTTGCCATCTTGAGGCGAGGGTTTGTTTAGTGACCAATTGGATGGAAAGCGCACTGTTCTGCGCGTCGAGAATCATCATGCCGAGAATCGAATCCACCGGAGAGAGTTGATGAGCGTAGGCGGGTACCAAGAGAGCTATCGCAAGCGCGATGTGGGTTACAAGAAGTCCTGCTCCGACTTCTTGTATGGCAGTGTGAGCTGGACCCAACAAGCCAAAGATGGCAATGAGCCCCAGTATGCCGAACTGCGTCCAAGTTGCAGCTCGAACACCGTCTCCAACAATATCGGCATCTGCGGTCGAGCAGCGATCGTCGAAAGGTCGCATTGTGTAAGGATTTTTGAAAAAGTTAACGAAGCCAAGGACCGCGATGGCGAAGCCCATGGCTCCAGAAATACATTGTGTAACTGTTTCGATTTTTTTCCTCTGTCGCAAAGCAGGAGAGAACTCCACTATGGTCGAGATCACAATCGCACCCGACCTAAGCCCCAGGATGATCTTCCCAGTAACAAGAGCGAGAGTCGACTGCCAAACCATCTTAGCGTTGTGAGCTTGGATGAAGGGGGCGATAAAGGTCCCTCAGGGGCTGGGTGTGAAAGTGATGATGTGTTGCTAGGGCAGTCTGAGAGAATCCTCTCACTCTGAGAGCAGGTCACCGGAGAATCGGAAACATGACTGATATATTCGCGCATTTCATGCACCGATGTGTGCATACGGTGATTGTGGCGGTTGGATTGTCTGGATGATTGGCCTAGAGATGAGGTTGATCGCTTACTGATGCAGTGAGCTGCATGAAGGCGCAAAGCTGAGCCTGATAACCTGCACTCACTTACCCCGCACCCAAAGACGTGGTTCCTCCAGTTGAAGAAGTCAATAGGCTTCCTCGCGCCCGATGTCAAGCATGAGGGGCGAATAAACCTCATAAGCTCCAAGTATTCTCCATCATTAGCAGCTGCAAAGCCTCGTCTTCTGGGAGATTCGTCATGGCTTCCCAGTTCCGATGGCCCTTCTCTATGAAATACCTATATACTGTGGATGAGTTCAGACCAACCTCACACCCGCCGTCGTCAAAACCGATGGCTGCTCCAGAACAGTCTAATCAGAGTCGCACATTCACATGGCCGTTCTCTTGGAAGTACCTCTACACCGTTGACGAATTCAGACGGTTCGCGTCATCGCAATCACCATCCTCATCATCAAAAGTCGCCGATATCGCCGATTCACAGGAAACCAGGAGTATCATACCCGTCGGAGCTGGGTGCCTTCATCCAAGCGCAGATGTATTACGACCTACTGATTCAGGTTACAACGATAGTGATGAGGAATCTGAGGTAACCACACATTCCATAGCACACTGCGTCACTGGAGCCTGGGGCTGACATCAAGCCGCTGATCTTGAGCGACAGCGATTACCTTTCTTCATCTCGAAGCTCCCTCAGAAGACGAATGTTCGACTCTTTCGCTAAGAGTACATTCGACGGACATCACTCCCGTAAATTCCTTCCTGAGGGTTCTTTGACGCGTCTTATCACAGAGGACTCTATCCGGCTAGAGTTGGAGGACAAGACATTGCAGCGCGATCCGATCGTCGTGCACCTAGTGCCGTACATCTCGTCCAAGGCGACCAAGCTATTTGCCACGGCTGTGTACATGAAATGCACCCGGAATACGCTACTCAGGGTGATGCACCTACTATATCTCTACGACTTCACTGATGAAGATCTTCCAATGCAGCTAGAAGATGAAAAGAGCAAGTGGACAGGACTTCGTTGGTCTGAGGAGGAAATTGAAGACTTCTACGATGCACAATGGGCGTTTCTTGCGCCGGTTTTCTCCCGATCGCAATTGTGTCATGAGCTGCCATCGGATTGTATACTACCATTCCTGGATCTAGAGGTCAAGAACGTCGGAGTCTTCCCCTTCAGCTCGTATACCAAGTGCCGCATTCACGAGGACCACATTTCACTAACTCCGCAGACGACCAATGGGTGTGTCGCGGTAAAGCAGTTCAGTCGCAACAATCAAGCTGAAGACAGGGCTTGGACTGACGCAAAAGATGTGCTTCGCTCCTTGGGATCGTTGGATCATCCACATCTTCTTTGCCCTCTCGCAGTTTTCAGAAAGGGTGGCGACGGCTATTTCATGTATCCATGGGCTGATGGCGGGAATTTGAGGGATTTCTGGCGCAAAGACAAGAGGTTGAGCTGGAACAAGGATGGCGTTACGCAGTCCGTAACTCAGCTGCGGGGTTTGTTCAAGGCACTTGACTTGGTACACTTTGACTACTCGTTCTCACATGGAGCTTTGAAGCCCGAAAGCATACTGGTTTTTCCTAACAATAAGTCTTCCATCGGCGATCTCAAGATAGGTGATTGGGGTTTGGCTGAGAAATACCTTGGGCCCACACAGAAACGACATCACCAATCGACTAGTCGTTCTGGCACACGACTGTATGAGGCACCTGAAGCTGCAGTTGGAAACGGTACCCGTTCCCGATCATATGACATCTGGGCACTCGGATGTGTGGCTCTCGAGCATCTCGTCTGGCTTCTGTACGGGGAGGAAGAGCATGAACGCTTTATAGCACACCTCACGAAGGCAGATGCAGAGGGCTTTTACAGATGCGCAGTCGAACGTCCCATAGTGAAACCAGACGTCGTCAGATGGATGCAACATATCACCGCCCATTTCCCACTAGGTACAAGCGTGGGCGACCTAGTGGAAGTAATCAGAACCAAGATGTTGGTCATTGACCTGCCCCCAAAACGCGGGACAGAGGGTTCAGACCAACCTATTGACGGTCCATATCGAGCCGAGGCATCCGAAATCGTTCACTTCCTGGGAAAGATACTCGTCAAACTTCATGTGGATGGTAACTACTGCTTCTCTGATAGACTCTACGATGGGTTGAGAGGTCCAGACGATCACTCCGAGATACCTAAAACGTCATTAAGCGGAGAGCCAGACTGATCAGGCCCCAGCAGACGCGTGGTGCTGCCTGATATACGACTCGCTCACCACCAGAGATTTCAGGGTTAGCCGGCGTTCATTGAAAGCGAAGGAAGTACAGGAGAGGAGTCGCCTGAGCGGTCGTCAATCGCCAGGGCATCTCAGGCGAGTGACATGCTGATCGGGACTTTGCTTCTTGATACCGCCCAAGATGTAAGGCTCACCGACAAGGTTTCCGACAAATTTCCCGGCTCAAACTGAGGGTATTGTCGGGAGTTTTGACTTCTGGGCCTTGACAGAGAAGATAGTATCATGCCAGCGGTCGCGAGAAATTTGATTGATTAGCACGCAATACCCTCTCTTGTTGCCGTTATAAATGATACACAAGTCATATAGCCATCATCCTGTAATCGCTACCGTATGACAAGATGTTACGTACATTGCGGAACAACTACATCCTTGTGAAGACCTGTTCTATGTCAACTTCCCTCTTGAACGTAGTAAATGCATTGATTTCGTCATTGTTCATCATATCTCAATGTAGGGGCTGAAAACGGGCTCGCGTTCTGCGACAAGGGAAACTGTTCTCATCAAGTACTCAAATAGCGCAGATGACCTTTGCCTAAAGATCTAGAATTGACCCTAAAAGTTTATTTACCGAGAGTAACACGAACATCGTGAGGTCATGTCCAGAACACTCAGTTAAGCACACCCAAAAGGTCACGTAAGCCGCTTGCTGAATCAACGGAAGTGCTTTTCCCTCTTGCAATAGCGGTCCGCCAGGAGAAGTTAATCCGGCCTAACAAGAGTTATTACTATCCTTGGGACATCTAAAGTCTGGGGCACCGGTCCAGATCAGCGCTCATACATCCTGTATGATGTCTAAACTTGCAATTTCCCCCGGGGTGTAAATAAAGCTAGTCCTGTTGCCATGTCTTCTCTTTCGCGAGAGCAGACTAGCGGTGGCACAAATCTAACGTGTGAACTGACTTGAAACTCTGCGTAAGAGCCAGACAGTTGACCCACATGGCTGCCAAGATGAGGAGGTGGAAGATCTGATGTGAGGAGCCAAACAAGTCGAACTTTCCGGGAGCGAACCGTTCGGGAGGCCGAGTCTGCACTTGTGGATTAATTCATATGTCCCTTCAAGCCCACGAGTCAATCACCCCACTTACTGCGAAAATGAGAGTGCCAGCTGCATACAAAGAGAGCTCTATCAAGTACCACTTCATTCCCATGTAATCGAACATGTACTTGGAACCGTGCAGGCCGACGCCATGCAGCAGAGGGACGAAGGCTGAGAGACCGAAGAGGAAGAAGGCGATCACTCTCAGAGTGCGCCAGCGCAACGTTCTGAACTTCGGTATCGAGATCAGAGCAACACAGGCCGAGCCTGAGACAATCGTCTGAAGAACAAATCAGCATGTTGGGGGACCTTTCGCTCAGGGGAGCTCACAAGGACCCAGTGTAAGATCTGGAAGGCGGGTTGACAGATGAAGAAGTAGTAGATAGCCGCAACGAATGTGCCAGCGATGATGACGGCGATTCCAGTCAGATCCATTACATGCCACAACTGCTCCACCTTATGCGAGTGGGGTTGCATTAGGTGGTAGACAGCGCTGGAAAGCAGACAGAACTCGCAAGAGAAGAAGAAGATGGTGAACATGACGTAGTCTGCCGGTAGGACGTTGTGGTACTGGGGCCCGGCAAGCATCCGCATGTAGATGTATGCGACAGGCCATACCAGCATCGCGCCGATCAAGTGGGTGTATATGTTGCACGTCTCGTTGTGGAGGTAGGTCAGGCTGAGGAAGATGGCTTTGTATTGGGGCTTCTCTGGGCGATAGCCGGTATGGATGAACTCGTTGTCTCGCGACCAGTCTTGAATCTCATCATAGGTGAGGAGCTTGGGCTGTCTTGAGGAATGAACGGTGTCTTTCTCCATGGTGACCATATCGGCGGCTGGCGGCGTCGGTTTCTAGTCAAGACTTACGTCGGGTGCTTCTTCTGTGTGCTCGTAAGTGGAATAGCTGAAAGGCGATAGTAAGATCTGCGCCCAGATAAACCAAAGTACAGAAGTCTGTAGTTGACCGGAAAGATGGCGTCTTTGACTCAGACTTGGGTCTGGTCCTGGTCCTGGTCCGGGCTGATGATAGAAGTTGTACTCTAGTATGCGGGATGATGGTGATAGCTCGAAAGACAAATGCTCGTAGCCATTTTGCACCAGAAATTGAAATGAGAGATCCATAACGACACCAATATAGTTCTATTCGATTGCAAACGCTGATGCGTTCAATGTGCAAACGGCGGGAGACGGGAGACGGGTGACACCAAATCTGGCTCGAGATTTTGTCGCATTGTGCAATTCCTGCATGCACACTATTGTATCTTATTAAGTAGAGATCAAGATGGCCGTTCGTGTAGGATTCCACACGCGTTGTGGACAGCTGTGGAAGTGACGAGTGAAGAGTGACGCGTGGGCTCGAGGTTGGGCGACGCGCACGGGCGGGCGTGAACCCCGCCGAGGTCAACACCAATGGACTCGCGACCAAACAGGGCGCCAACATGGCCACTCTACACCGCGAGCGCGTCGAACACGCGTTGAACGAGCTGCTGGTCCGCATCGTGCCCGAAGACCCTAACGAGAACGAAGACGAGGCCAATCAGCGCTTCGAAGATGCCTACGAGTTCGCGCTCGACGAGCTCACGACTGCGGGCGATGCTTCACTCGTTCCCGACGTCCAGCACATCGCCAGCCTCATAGACCGGAAGGGTACGTGCAGCGGGGTGAATCACGTGTCTTTCGCTAATGTGTGACAGTCTCGGGCCCCAACAATGACCAGCGCAAGAGCGCGCGTCTGCATAACCTTCTCTCGCGCCTAGAAACCCAGAGCGTCCTCGACCAGAAATGGCGCATGCTCTACTTTCTCTACAACCTCTCCGACAACGCCGAAGCACCCCACGAGCTGCCTCCCGTCCAAGACACGCGCAGCTTCTCGCGGGAACCGACGACGCCTTCCAAGCGCCAGAGCGTGGCAGCGTCTTCCCACGCCATCCAAGATGCCTTTGCAAAGCCTGGGCTCGCCCAGCTGCCTGTTAACGCCGGATCGCCCAAAGCACCGACATCTACACGTCCAGCTTCGATAGCTGAGAAGCCAGAGAAGCGAAGACGACCCGACACCGCCAAAGAGCAGCAGCAAGCCAATGGCGGGCATGTGGAAAAGGCAGAGACGGGGCCCTCTGAGCCGACTTTGCTGCGGGAGTTACCTTTTACGCTGCAGGGCTACTCATCGACGAACCTCTCATTTCCCTCGTCGACGGCCCTCAAGCTTCCTACAACCCTCCCGGTACCCATCGTCAGCCTCTTACACACTCTCGCTGAACCCGCCATACTGTACAAAGGCTTGGCCGAATTTGTCGAGGCGAGCGATGGCGGCCTCATCGAGCAGAGCTTCCGCGCAGCTCTAGCCAAGGAGCTGAGAGCATACCTGGGTCTGGTTGCGACCTTGGAGGGACAGATCAAGAGAGCTCTGGCACAGCTAAACGAGGCGTCAACACCCCAGGGCGTCAGCAAGGCCGGCGTCACCCTCAAGCGATGCGTCATCTGGATAAGAGAACCGACAATGGGCTTGCGCTTGATGAGCCTGATGGTCGAAGAGTCAAAGAGCAAGAAAGGCGGCGAGCTGATTGCCCTCATACATTCCTTCTCCCTCAATCACGGCGACCCGTACGTCATGAACTTTGCCGAGCGCCTTCTCTCCGATGTCACGCGACCTTTCTACGACATGCTCCGGCAATGGGTCTACGACGGCGAGCTCGCAGATCCTTTTGGCGAGTTCTTTGTTTCGGAACAGAGTGAGGATGACATCCTTGAGGCGAACGGCAACGAGGGAAAAGGTGGCGCTACGAGCGTCTGGGAAGACAAATACAGACTGAATGACAAGATGGTCCCCACCATCGTTACCGACGACTTTGCCAAGAAGGTCTTCCTCATCGGCAAGACCCTCAACTTCATTCGCTATGGGTGCGGAGACGCCGCCTGGGTCGACACATATTCCAAGGAAGCCTCCAAAGAGCTACAGTATGGCGACACTGCGAATCTCGAGCGCTCTATCGGTGACGCATACAAGACCACCATGGCTCGTCTCATCGACCTGATGGGGAACAAGTTCAAGCTGTTCGACCATCTGCAGGCCCTCAAGCAGTACATGTTGCTCGGCGCTGGCGACTTCATTGCCGTCTTGATGGAGTCACTTTCCTCTAACCTTGATCGACCAGCCAACACGCAATACCGCCACACGCTCACTGCCCAACTCGAACATGCCGTTCGCAACTCCAACGCCCAATTTGACACCTCAGATGTACTGCGCCGCCTCGACTCACGCATGTTGGAGCTATCACATGGCGAGATCGGATGGGATGTCTTTACGCTCGAATATAAGATTGATGCGCCTGTCGATGTCATTGTCACGCCATTCGGCTCTAAGCAATACCTCAAAGTTTTCAACTTCCTATGGCGTGTCAAGCGCGTCGAATTTGCCCTCGGCTCAACATGGCGTCGATGCATGACTGGTGCTCGTGGCGTTCTCGGCACCGTAGCCGATAAACTCGGAGCGGATTGGAAGAAAGCACGCTGCGCAATGGCTGAGATGGTTCATTTCGTCAACCAATTGCAACACTACATCCTATTCGAAGTCATAGAGTCATCATGGATCGATCTCCAAAGAGCGCTCAACAAGCCGGAGAGCACGCTGGATGATATGATTGAAGCGCATGCGATATACCTCAACAACATCACGCGCAAAGGTCTTCTCGGAAGCTCTAGTATCGACTTCACAGGGCAGCTCCATGAGTTGCTGAAGACGATGCTGGCATACAAGGATGCGGTGGATGGATTGTACTCTTTCTCCGTCGCTGAGTTCACACGCAGGCAAGAGCATGCCGCCAAGATCGAGACACGTACAGCAGCAGGTCGGTGGGGTCTCTCTGAGAAAGATCGCTCGTCTTCAGACCCCTTTGCTCCCTCGCACTCTCGCGCCGCTTCTCGCCAGGACGAATCGCCTTTCCCACCCCCACTCCTCAAGATCGGCATGACTGGTTCGGCCGAAGATGATGTTCTGCCAGCGCTACAAAAGCGTTTGAGTCAGTTGACAGAAGACTTCCGAGCAAGAATCAGCATCCTGCTCGGCGACTTGGTACATTCGCCTGACGGCGAATTGAAGATGCTGGCTGTCAACATCAACTTCAACGATGTGTACAAGCCGGAGCGAAGACGTAGGAAGGGTTCGCAGAGGCGGGAGAAGGAAAAAGAAACGCCCAGGGTTGCTCCTGCTGCAGGATGAGGTGATGCATAAGACGGCGTTCGATGCTCTATTTGATACCCGACTACTTGATACCATACGTAATGCGATCTTTCTGTGGAAGACAGTTTCGGCAGTTTGTTGTGCAAAGCGTGATGCAATTTGATATCAACATCACAAGCTGATGAACCCTGGCTGAGCTTACTGAAGCGCATAGGTGGGTCGACGAGGATGTAGGGACATATGCGATAGCGCGCGCGTGTCGCTCGGATCTATCACAGGTGGGGTTGCGCCATCATAGCGCTTAGTCAAGCTTCGTGGCGCTCATCGGGCCGTTCCTTCTTGATGCTTATGCTTGAATGCGCCGAGTCTAAAGTTCGATGTACGAAGACAGTAAATGTCTCACAGCCGTTCGTACAAAGTATATTACTTGTCCTGAGGGTGTATCACTTGCCCTGAGTGGCAGCCGCCAGCATCCGACCTTCACGGCACGCTCAATAATCAAAACGCTCGCTCGGCCGAGGTGATAGCCACAGGGATCTCCATAACTGCGTCATCCATACACAACAACTTCGCGCACTACAACTAATCTTGACCCTTCGTGATGACGCGTAGCATCTTACACAAGATATTAATCACCTGCAGCGACTAGATCGAATCGGCCTCCGTCCATATAACGGAACAGACTCTTCATGGATGATTCTAACGAGCCGCCCCCCTGCTGTACGTTGCGCAACTTTCATGCCTCATGCTCCACCGTGATGGTTCGGACAACGTTCGGCATGGCGACAGGACATGCTTCCGGTGAAACACCACCGCAATTCGCGGCCGCGCTCTTCGCTGGCATAAGCTTTCGACCTTACCTGCTAGCGCCCGCCGAAGTATATCTAGCTCGTAGTCCCTCAGAAAAGAAGACATCAATCTCACTTGGAACCCAAGGCCGATCTTGTTATCACTCAAAGTTATCCGAATCAGCACTCACGTATATTACCCATCGATACTCGCTATCTCAATCGTCGCTACCTGTCCGACCGCGTCCTGAAAGCACCGCTAAACACATCGCACCATCCACATCCGGCATCGATACATAATCTCAGCGATGGCAACGACGCATCAAAAGCAGCATACAGGAGGACAGCAAAATACCGTTGCCGATTACATCGACTCTGCAGCTGAGGCTGTTCCTAACTCAACATGGGCTATAGTCCCGCGTTCAAGCAGCAGCCTGGACGAAGGATGGCACCACGTCACATTCGCCGATCTTGCGCGTGCAGTGAACAACATGTCGCGATGGATTGAGCGAAACTGTGGTGTTGCCAAAAAGGTGGGCCAGACAATCGGCTACATGGGGTGAGTCAGCAATTTTATCTACTTGTCGGTCACGAGTATTGTATACTTACGCATTGCGCAGCGCCAACGATCTTCGGTATCTTGTGGTACTAGCAGCATGCCTGAAGACAGGATACGTACCGCTATTCACATCGCCCCGGAACTCGCTCGACGGTCAAAAGTCACTCGTGGAAAAGACAGACTGCACCATCTTCTTGACCACAATCGATATGATGCCGCAGGTCCAGGCAATCAAAGGGGCGGTGCCTAGTCTCACGATCTACGAAGCGCCCACTGCCAAAGAGCTGATTGACCCAAATCTTCCCACGGAGCACTACCCTGGCAGACAAAATCGTGACGTGACCGCTCACAGCTTGATCTTACACACTTCGGGTTCAACAGGTACGCATTTTATCATCTCATTCGGCTTTGCTGTTCACGTCGTTTCGGTCCACTGACAGCAACTTCAGGTCTCCCGAAGCCTATTTATGAGACTGTCGGCGGTTTAAATACGTTGTACGAACAAGCGCACCTCAGTCCGGAAGATGGACATGAACAAACCAGCAAGCCTTTCCTGGCAGATCCACGCCCCATGCTTGCTGCTGCTCCCTTTTTCCATGGTATGGGAGTAATCGTAATGCTGCGATCTATCATGTCCCGTGGCACCATCGTGCGATTACCAGCAGACAAGCCTTTGAGCGCAGGCTTGGTCATTGACGTGATCGAGGCGGTAAAACCTTTTTGTGGTATCTTCCCACCGTCGGTACTGGAGGATATCGCTGCAACGCCCAAAGGCATCGAGACAATGGGGAAGCTCAATTACGTCTTCTTTGGCGGTGCGCCTCTCGGTCCAGGAGCTGGCGACAAGCTTTGTCAAGTGACGAACTTGATGACAACCCTTGGCAGTACAGAAGCCATGTTTATCAGTACCCTCCTTCCATCCAAGCCAGAAGAGTGGGGCTACTTTCATTGGGGTGCTGCTGCGGGTGTCGTCATGGAGCCTGCTGGTGACGACTTGCACGAAATGGTCATCAAACCCAAAGACACGAGATACCAGGCAGTTTTCCACACCTTCCCTGAGATAACCGAATGGCGTACCAAGGATCTGTTCAGTCGCCATCCATCGAAGCCTCATCTGTGGAAGTACCGTGGAAGACGAGACGACATTATCGTCTTGAGCAATGGCGAAAAGTTCAACCCTGTAAGCACGGAGAAGCTGCTCGAGTCGCATCCGTGGGTAAAGGGTGCCCTAGTCGTTGGTTCAGGCAAGTTTCAGGCCGGTCTACTCATCGAACCAGAATGGTCACGAGCCGGCACGCAAGACCCCTCCGCCTTGATCGATCACATTTGGCCGATGGTAGAGCAAGCAAATCGTGAAGCGCCCGCGCACGCCCGGATCTATCAGACGAAGGTCGCTGTTGCGAAAGACCAGAAGCCTTTCATCCGCGCCGGCAAGGGCTCAATCATACGTCTCCAAACCGTTGCCGCGTTCAAAGACGAGATTGAAGCCCTTTACGCGGATGAAGGGTACTCGAGCGACCCGACCCAGGATGCTGATGGCGATGTTGCATTGGCAAGCAAGATCCGTGCTGTCTTCACACGCAATCTTCCCTCATTCCAGGACGATGTGGCAGACGATGTCGAGATATTCAGCCTGGGTGTCGATTCTCTTGATGTGCTCGCACTCACCAACGCGCTCAACAAGGCCGTTCGTGGAGCCGAAGTAACCTCATCGATGATCTACAGCAATCCTTCGGTCAAACAGCTGGCTGCGGCGTTATCTCAGACCGTGAGCAACTCGCCCGTGCAGGCACGCTTGCCGCCGACCAGAGAGGAGAAGCTCAGCGCGATGGTCAGGAAGTACACAAAAGATATGGTCCGACCAAAGAGCATGACTAGTGCGGTTACTCGGCCGCGGAAGCAGACTGTGATTGTTACTGGCACAACGGGTAGTTTGGGCAGTCATATGTTGGAGCAACTGCTTCGAAACCCAGAGGTCGAGAGAGTCTATTGCCTCAACCGTTCGGACAACGCCGGGTTACGACAGAAAGAGTCTTTCACCCGCTATCACGACCCAAACGCCGACTTCAGCAAGGCCGAGTTCCTCAAGACAGACTTCAGTGCCGACCACTTCGGGCTTTCAGACGCTACATACGAGCGCCTCTTGTCTACTGCTACATCATTCATCCACGCTGCCTGGTCTGTCGACTTCAACCTCTCGCTCGAATCCTACGAGGCCACACACGTAGCAGGCACCTATCGCGCGATAGCCTTCGCTTCCGCCTCGCGTCACAAGACACCCATCATCTTCATCTCCTCGATCGCCAGCGTGAGCGACTGGCGTAGCGTCGTGCAAGACGGATCCGCCGTCCCAGAATCCATCGCCACGCTCTTCGACAGCGCAATCACGATACCCCAGGGCTACAGCGAGTCCAAGTATGTCGCTTCTGAGATCCTGGCCACGGCCTCGCATCGCTTGGGCATCAAGACGGCTATCGTGCGTGCGGGACAGCTTGCAGGACCAAGCACAGATGCGGGCGGTGCTGCGTGGAACCGTCACGAGTGGCTGCCGACTATTGTCCACACCAGCAAGGTCTTGAAGAAGCTGCCGCGAACACTTGGCAACATGAACCGAGTGGACTGGGTGCCCATGGACATGGCAGCTGGAACTGTCATTGACATCGCCAACGCTACCATCTCAGAACCCGAGCCTGTGCAGGTATACCATCTGGTCAATCCGCACACCACGAGTTGGGACAAGCTGTACCCCGTCATACGGAAGTTCTTCACCCAGGACAACAAGGACGACATGGAGATTGTAGAGTATAACGACTGGGTCGATGAGTTGGCGCGGATCCCGCAGACGAAGGAGAATGCAGAGCGCGTCCCGGGGCTCAAGTTGTTGGACTTTTATCAGAGTCTGAGGCCAGAATCGATTGGATTGCCGGCGTTGGATACGAGGAGGACAGAGTCTGTGAGCGCTACGTTACGTGAGGGGAGAGCTGTTGATGCGGAGGTTATTAGGAAGTGGTTGGAGCAATGGGCATTTTGAGGGGAGAGTCGGTGTCTAAACCTTTCCTCTCGCTCGCCCAAGGAGTAGTTAGTAATGCCAAGCGGGTCATCAGTCACAAGCGACTTGGCTAGCGATAGAGGTGAATATCAATATCAAGCTGTGCCGCACGCCTTTCCTCCCATCCTACTTCTACATCAACGAAACTCTAATCCACCGTCTTCCAGATCCGTGAACATAGCCTCTAGACCTAAATAAACTAGTCTGCAAAACCGCGTCTATAAAGACCTGTTCTATCGAATAGGTTGAAACGTTCTAGCTCCTCTAAGCGACATCAAAATCCGGACATGCTCTCTTAATGCGACAACCAACGTCTATCTCTTTAACTATTACCTAGCTAGTAAATTTATTACTAATCTACTATTAAGTCGCATAAACAAGGTAATTAGTAGCGAATACTAGAAAAGAGTAGATATACGCTATTAAGAACGTAGATAGTATAAGCTACTACCTACTTTAACTATTAATATTATAGATAGTACTTCTATTATACTAAAGTAACTTATTAAGAAATTATATATATATATAAGCCTATATATAGAAGCGCTAAAGTAGACTAAGAGTATATATAATAAAAGGCTAGGTATAGTAACTAAGAATAGTATTATAAGTATAACTACTAGTAATAGTAAGAAATATTATCTATCTTCTTGTATTAGCTTTTTTATCTAGAAAGTCTAGGTAATAGAGATTAATTAGATTATATATTTTAGTACTTAGAATTTTTTAGAAAAATATTATAGTATTATAATAGATAGGTTTTATAATATATAACTAAAGTAAGTAAGATACTTAAAATAGCTATATAAGAATAAAAATATAATTCTTCTTTAAATATTAAGTATATAGAATAACTACTCTACTTAGAAAGCTTCTTAAGTTAACTTTAACTAAATAAAAGTAAACTCTTTAATTAGTAAACTAAAAGTAGTTTTATAATTAGCTATATATAATTATAGTAATTATAGAAATTAGTATTTTAGTATAGTAGTATAAGTTACTAAGAAATATTAAAACTTTAAATAGTCTAAAGAGTTAGTAATTTATAAGCTTACTATTATAGGTAAATATAATAATTATATAAGAGTACTATTAAAAACTTTAAATAAAAGTAATATTATAAGTATATAGTATAAAGTATACTACTAAAACTTTAGATAAAGGTATAATAATTATATATAGTATAAAATCTAATATAATTACTTATAAAGTAAGTAGTAAAGTAAGATAGTTTAGAATTTAAAGTCTACGTACTTACAAAGCTCTTCTAAAATCTAGATAATACTTTCTAGTATTAGCTAGAAAGTAGAGTGTCTTAACTAAAGTATAGACTTATAATAAATTTTAAAGATATATAGATTAGAGCTAGATAGAAATATTATAAAAAGTTATTATAGTATCTATAACTATTTTA
Source organism: Alternaria conjuncta (assembly GCF_024043145.1). Classification (NCBI taxonomy): domain Eukaryota; kingdom Fungi; phylum Ascomycota; class Dothideomycetes; order Pleosporales; family Pleosporaceae; genus Alternaria; species Alternaria conjuncta. The sequence continues at coordinate 19,913 of NW_026250123.1, read as the reverse complement.
TAAAATTTATAGTTATTATTCTATAAATAGTTTTAAGTAAAGAATAATTTATACCTAACTATTATTTTATTATAATATATATTTTAAGTTATAAAGTTTAAAAAATAAGAGTTAGTTAATAAGTATTAGACTAGAAATATTATAGCTTTAAAGCTTATATAAAGAAAAGAAAAGTCTTCTATAAGTAATCTAATTTAAAATTAAAGAAGAAGATAAAATTAATTTAAAAAGTAAATTAGTAATAGCTAAAATCTTTTATACTACTATTTTATAAATAGTTAATCTTTTTCTATATTAAAAAAGCTATAAAGCTAAACTTAAACTAGATATATAATAAAAAAGTCTATATAAAAAGAAAGAATTAAAATATCTATACTTATTATCTTAAGATAACTAAAGTAATATTATTCTTTTAATTATATCTAAAATATATATAGTAAATACTTTATAGAGAAACTTTTTATTTTCTTCTTTTATTAGTAATATAACTATTTTAGATCTTCTATAAGAACTATATAATATAATAGTAATTACTAGTTTCTATAGAAAATCTATATATAATAACTAATATAATCTTACTTAAAGAGACGTTTTATTAATATTAATAATTATATAATATAAACTAGTTTTATAAAGAAAAGCTTTATTATTAGTATCTAAAATAAAATCTAAAAGTTTTAAGTTTTAGTAAATATTTAAATATAGTAAGTAAGAGAGTTAAGTAAGCTAAAGTCTAAACTTCTATTTTCTTTACTTAGTATAGAGATTTTATATATTTAGAAGTTAAGCTATAAATAAAAACTACTTTATTTCTTTACTAATATATTATTATACTAAAGAAAAGAAATAAAAACACTAATTTTAATACTAAATATATAATTAATAACTAAGCTATAATCTATTAGATAGTATTAAAGTTAAAGAGTAGTTATATTTATATAATTATAAAGACCTAATTGCTTAGCTCTTCTATATATAGCTAGAGATTTTACTATAACTTTCTTTAGTAATATAATAATTATAATATAGTTAATTATCTCTAATTATTAATAATCTTTCTAGCTCTAAAAGTTATAAGTCTAGCTACTTAATTATAAAACTAACTTTTATTATATATTAAAGCTTACTAGAGAATAGATTAATTAATCTTCTTTTACTTTACTTTTTTTAATAATTTATAATTAGAAATTCTTTATAATTATAACTATTATTTAATCTTTTTACTTATATTAATATCTTATTTAGCGTAATTCTATATATTAATTAACTTAATTATTATGTTAGATTTATAAATCTTAGTAATTATAGTATAGCTAATATAGCTATAAGTATATTTCTTAAAACGTAATTAGATTAAAATACTAAGTTTACGCTTTCTAAGTAATACTATAATATAAAAGGTATCTAGAAAGAAATTAATTCTAATCTTCTAGATAATAAATATATAAATACTTAAAAGCTTAATATTTTAACTTTTTTATTCTAAAGCTTATAAAGCTAGCTAATCTTATTTTAAACTTTACTAAAAAGTAAAAGAATAAGTAAAATAAGTTACTTATAAGTATAATACTTTTTTTTAAAATTATAACTATAAAACTAAAAAAAGTACTACTTTTATAGCTTACTAAAACTACTATATTAAGTAGTAGCTAAAAAAGAGAAAAAAGATTAATAATATTATAAACTAGATTAGAAATACTATTATATTTAAGTATCTATTACTTATAACTATAAGTAATTCTCTCTAGGTCTAAGAGATAAAGTCTATAGTATACTTTTTTAATATTAAGTAATTACGTAATTATATAATATTATATTACTATATTAGACTCTAAAAGTAAACTTATTAAATCTCTAACGTAAGGCTAGATTAATAACTTATAATACTTCTACTTATACTACTTCTATTACTAATAAAATAGTTACTATATATAATTATTATAAGCTAACTACTTAGTATTTATTATATATTACTAATAGCTATTTAAACTATTAAGTAGTACTAGTATAAGCTTTATATTTTTATATAATACTAAAAAGAAACTAAGTAAGCTTAGCTACGCTAGTATAAAGCCTTTAAACTAATCTAAAATACTTATATATTACTTATAGAATTACTAGTAACTTATATTCTATATATAATTATTTATAAGTCTAGCTATATTAGCTATATTATATAACTACTACTTACTATATATATTTATTTTTACTTATCTACTTACTTACTTATCTATTAATTCTTTATTTATACTAATAAGTCTCTAGCTTTTACTATAGCTTTTTATAATTTATAATAATACTTAAATTATTTTAGAATACTTTTAACTACTATTTTTTAGCTAACTAGTCTAGTTACTACTATACTTATACTACTAGCTTATCTTTCTTTTTCTAAATACTTCTAAGTATTTTTAACTTCTAAAGTAAAGTCTAAAGATAAAGTATTTTATACTATATATACTTTTTAACTACTAAAGACACTAGTACTATTATAGTATAAGTATATACACTATCTACTATTTTCTAATACTTAAATTTTACTTAGATAAAGACTTTGTTTTTTCTTTTTTTATAGTATAGAATATAAATAGCGTATTTATATAGAATAGCTTAATAATAAAAAGTATATTAATAAGAAAATAAAAAGATAGTACTAGATTCTTTAGATTAAACTTTATTAGAAAAGTTATAATAATATTCTAGAAGATTACTACTATATTATCTAAGTTACTATTATATACTTACACTTTAAGCTATAAAGTTTAAAAGATTTTATTAGTATTAGTAATACTAACTTTATAAAAAACTAAGCTTATTAGTAGTACTAAGTAACTATTACTTAAACTAGGTATTAAAAAGTTAGAAGTATCTACTTAAGTAGTAAGTATAGAGAGAAAAGTAAAGTTTAATATCTTTAAAGTAATATTAGTATTAGTATTAAGCTTAGAAATTATACTTAAGTATTTAGCTAAGTATTTAGCTAAGTATTTAGCTAAGTATTTAGCTAAGTATTTAGCTAAATATTTAGATTTCTTAAAGATATAAAAAGTTCTTAAGAATAGAAAGTTATAAAAAAAAAAAAAAAAAAAAAGTATTCTTAATATATAAAGCTTTATATAACTCTCTTTTAACTACTATTCTCTATACTATAGTTTATCTATATAAACATTATTTATATTTTATAGTAGTATAGTACTATAGTATAGTATAACAGTACTATTAGTACTATACTAGAAAGGTCTTTTAAGTCTATTATAAACGCTCTATAATATATTAAAAAGAAAAAAATACTTCTACTACTCTTTCTAAGCTTAAAAAAAGCTCTTTTTTTAAAATTTTTAAAAAAGCTACTAGAGTAGTTAATAAAGATCTAGAAGGTAGTTCTAAGAAAATAAATTATTATATTTTAAAAGAAAATAATCTAGACTTTTCTACTAAAACTTTAAAAAACTTATTAAGAGTATAGAAATACTCTATTTCTACTACTAAGAAAAAGTAGCTTTTAACTAAAGAAAATACTTTATTTAGAAGAAAATAAATTAAAAAAACTCTTAAAAATATTAGACCTATAAACTTTAATAAAGTTATATTTCTAGATAAGTTTTCTATATAGCGTAAGTATAGTGCTAGATAAGAATGTATTAAAAAGAGAAGAAATTAGAAGACTAGACCTAAATAAGTCTTTATTACTAATACTAGTACGTTTAAAAGAATTCTAAATATACTAGATTATTCTCTAAAAAATCTAGTATTTTTCTAGTTTATAAGATTATTTTTAGCTAGCTTACTAACTAAGTTATAGCTTATAATATTACTATTTTTATTTAGAGAGCTATCTAGATAGACAAAAAATTTAAGTTATATATAACTAAGACTCTATTAGACTTTAAAAGCTTTATAAATATAAAATAAATAAAAGAAATTTAACTTTTATAGTTAAACCTCTTTTTAAAAAAAGTAAAGTAGTTTCTTTTAATTTTAACTTTAAATAACTATAACTTAGTTAAGTCTTATTATTTTTTAATATTTTCTTTATATTTAGAAAGCTAACATCTTTTTTTTATCTAAAGTAGAGATTTTAGTAAGATATTACTAAGATCTATAAAACTCTAGCTATTTTTAATTAATTTAGAAGAAATAGAATTTCTTTCTTTAAGTATTCTACTTATAGCTTAGATATAAATTTTATAAAAAGTATTTAGAGTTTTATAAAGAATAGACTAGTAATAAAATTTACTAGCTTTTTAGGCGTAGAAGCTAGTAAAAACGTAGTAAATTTATTTTCTACTACTTTTCTAGAAATGTAGGTAGTAATACTATTAATATAAATAGATAACTATATTAAAAGCTTACTTAAGTAAAAGAAAGTAGTAGAAAGAGCTAAGAGTTAGTATACTAAATACTAGTTACTAGATCTAGCTAGCTTATAATATAAAAAGCGCAAAAAATAACTTTAAATCTAACTATTATAAAAATTAATAGAATAACTTTCTACTTAGTTTAGTAATAGAACTAAGTATATATTATAATATATTAAAATGTTAGCTAGATTAATACAATAAATAAAAAGATATAGGCTAAAAAGAGTAGAGCTTTTTAATATACTTAAATACTACTAACGTTATACTAGCTTAAGCTTACTAAGTAGAATTTTTTAGATAATAGTTTAAGAAGAACATTCTTAGCTTTCTAAAATACTAAATATCTTAGTTCTAGCTAGTCTAGTTATCTAGATATCTAGCTTTAAAAACTATAACTTTTTTAACGTCTCTTTTTTTATATTACTCTACTATATAATTTAATATTACTTTAGGCCTAGAGTTTACCTATATAGTATCTCTACTTATTTAGCTTTATAGCTAAGAGAAAAGCTATATTATATTATACTATAACTTTTACTTTAACTTTTACTCTTTCTACTAAGATCTTTACTAAATATTTTCTTTTAAAAAGTTTCTACATTAGAATTAAGAATATTTTAATATTTCTAGAGCTTAATAGCTCTATAGCTTACTTATTACTATCTTTATATTTATTTATAAGTATACTAGAGAAGCTTTAATTATAATTACTTTTTATAAGTATATTATTAATATTTCTAAAGTACTATATTTATAGTAAATATTAAAATAAAAGTACTATTAAATTTTATAGTTATATATAGTAAGTATAAAGTATTTAGAAAATATACTTATAGTAAAATATTTATATAGAGTTACTAACTACGTGTTATTACTCTACTTTATATTTATTTATTACTATAATATCTATAAGTAATAATAAAAGAATAACTTAGCTTCTTGTAAAGACTTTAAAAACTTAGCTTACTTATACTAATTAGACTATATAATACATAGTCTATATAGAGTATTATACTTATTTTAAGAGAATTTTAAAAGAATTTACTAAGAAAAAGTTAAATAACTAGCTAATAATTTACTAAAAAGTTAAAATTTTTAAGCTCTTAAAGATAAGAAAGCTCTATATAATTACTAACTATAATACTAGAATAAAAAGGTTTAATTTTAAGTAAATTTACTAATAGTTATATAATTTATTTTTTTCTATTACTTTAAGAAAAGATACTTTAAGACTTAGTAATTTTAGTAAGATATTTAGTATTATATTTTAGAAAATATTAATTACTTCTAAAAAGAAAAAGCTAATATAATCTTTAATACTATAATAAGTTAACTCTTTACTTTTACTAACTTAAGTAAAAGATAGTTAAGCTTACTACTAGAATTCTGCCTTTATAATCTTAATATAAAATATAAATAAAAAGTAATATAATACTTTAGAATATAAACTATACTTACTAAATCTAAGCTACTAGATATTAAATTTATAAAGTTCTTAACTTAAGATAAGTAAAAAATAAAAAATTACTACTATAAAGAGAAGTAAAGTAATTTATATAAGAAAGTTAATTAGTTAGACTAAAAAATAAGTATACTAACTACTAGGTACTTAGATTATATTATTTTAATAATTATTAACTCTAAAAAACAATAAGTAAGTTTAGATTTTCTACTATTAGTAAAAACTTTAAGCTTTATTTACTTTTAGCTAGTGTAATTCTTAATAGTAAAGCTATAGTCTACTTAGTTAAAAAGAAAGCTTTAGTTAAGTCTAATTACTTTATTAGAACTAATAGTAAGATAGTTAAAGTTAGTAGCTAGATTTATCTAGTAATTTATATTAGTAATTATATACTTTATCTTATTTTTAGTATCTCTAAAGAACTAAAAGAGGCTAATTTTATACTTACTAGCGTTAATATTATTCTTAGTTTTTATACTAATATTATCTTAGAAAAGCTTTTTAAAAATAATAGTATATAGTATATAAGCTAAAACTATATAATAAAATAAGTATACTATAAGTATCTATTATTTTTATAACTTTTAAGTATAGATTTTACTTTTATTTATTTTTCTAATTTTATTCTTATAGAAAATATTTTTTAATTATAAGTTCTAAAATTATATACTAGTAACTCTAACTTATAGTATTAAAAGTTAGACTACTTAAGTAAGTAAGCTCTTAAAGCTTTTATTAAAGCTGTCTAGTATATAAAAATTACTAGTATAAAATATAGAAAATATAATTATTATACTACTATCTATAAATTTTAAAAATATTCTTATTAATCTTATACGCTATTAATATAACTTTTCTTAGAAGTATTATAGAATTTATTTAACTTTTCTTTAAGCTATATACTTAAAAAAGAGACTTTTATCTTAAATAATATTATTTAAGTAATCTATATAATTATATTCTAAAGAATAAGTTACTAGACTATATTAAAGAAGTTGTTAAAATCTTTATAGCTATAGTTAAGTACTACTATTAGTAAGTAATTATTAAATTCTATAAAAATTATAGTATTATAATATAACTTTAGAAAAAGTACTTAAGATATAAGAAATAAACTAAAGAAAATACAATTATAATTATAATATCTTTACTATATATCTATTACTTTATTAAATGTGCTAGTACAGAAATATAGGCACAACGCAATTAAGTAATATAGTATATAATTATAATATAGATATATATTCTAAATACTTTATTTTATAGTATATAGTAGTATATATTCTTTTAAAGGTCTTAGAAATTATAACTAAGCTATAAAGTTTAACACTCTTAAATCTTATATAAAAGTATAAATATAAAAAGCTAGAATTTAACCTAGAAACTATAGAAAAAGAGAAATAATAGAGTATACATTCTATATATCTCTAGAGAGATATTTAGAAGTTATATATATATCTTATTACTCTCTAGAAGCTCTATATAGAAGTAGAGTATAAAAAAAGCTATAACTATAGAGAAATAGTAATAAATATTTAAGAACTTAAAGTATTTAAGGCTATTTCTAAACAAGGCTATAAAGTAGTAATATATAGTAGTTTTTAACTCTAAATCTAATATATAATAGATATTCTAAGTAGATAAAAGAATCTATAACAAAGAGTCTTATACAAGTATATACACTAGACTTTTACCTATAGTTAAAAAGTAAAAAAGTCTATATTTAGCTTTCTCTTTTCTTTTATTCTTTTTATTCTTTATATCTTCTATATTTACCTTTATATCTATCTCTTTTAACACTAACTTATAATAATATTAATATATTAGACTATTTTCTAAAATACCTTTTAATCTACTCTCTCTTTAAAGTAGTATCTCTATTAGTTATCTTAGTATATAAGTTAATAGAGATTAACTTTACTACTTATATTAAAGATACTAAAGTCTATATATAAGTTATAGATAATATAAAGCTTTACTTATTTTACTTTATATAGAAATTTAATATTAAAATAGAGCTTAAACACTATATTTAAAAGAATATTTTTAGTATAAAAATTTATATTTTTAGTAGTCTCTTTAAAAACTTAATATATAGTAGCTTTTCTAAGTATATAGAGTACTTTAAAGTATAGTACTAATATTAAATAGCTTTTAACTACGCTAGATAGTATAACTAGCTCTTACCTACGTAGACTAACTTTATAAAATATATATTATTTACTTCTTAATACTATAACTAAATATAGATAGTACTATTCTAGATAGCTAAGCTACTTAAGTCTTCTATATAAGTAGTAATTAATAATAATAATAATAAACTTATAATTAGAATAGTAATTTAAATAAGGTAGAATATAAGAATAATAAAGTAATACTACTAGCTTATTAATAAGCTTATAGTAGAATACGCGTCTAGTAGAAGAGTATAAATATCTTTAAGATTATTCTAGAGTATTTAGCTAGCGTATAAAGTAGAATTTAAAGCTCTTTTATAGTACTATAAACTTATTACTACTACTACTAATTCTAAAATTTCTTAAACATTTAGGTAATTATTACTATAATAAAAGTAGTAGTAGTAGCGCTTACTTTTAAGAGAGACTATATATAGTATAGTAGTAACTACTAAGTATTATATATATAATATTAGTAGTAATAAATAAGTTAATATAGAATTATATATCTTTATTATAAATATATAAGAAAAGAAAGTATAGGTAAATAGTAAGAGGCGTTTAAGTTTAAGCTTAGTTTTAATAGCTTAAAAGTTTGTTTATTTATTATTTATAATATAGTACAATATTATAAGATATAACATAGTAGGCTCTATCTCTAAGGCCTAGAGAGGTTACTACATATCTATAAGTCTAATAGCTTAGTAAAGAAAGCTAGCTAAGAACCTATTACTAAGTTAATTAAAATACGTACTAGCGCTAGTCTTTTACCTAGACTTAATCTAGTAATTATAAATATAGTAGCTTAACTCTATAAAATAAGTTTAATTTAGCTTTATAGCTACTTATTCTTTAATTAAATATTTTATATATAGTTTAGAAAGTAGTTCTAATCTTATTAGCTATCTAAAATTATATACTAAGCTACTAATCTTTACTTAGATTAAAGTATAATTTATACTTATAACTATTATATCTATTTACTTAATAGTAAATACGTAACTATAAAGTACTATTAAAACTATAAATTAAAGTGTTATAGCTATTTTAAATATCTAACTAGCTATTTAAGTTTTAATATTTTTTTTATAAAAATACTAGTAATTAATTAGATTATTATAACTTATAATATAAGCTTAAATAAGTAATAGTTCTATTAAAGTAAGTATAATAAGAAGCTAACTAGAGATTAAGTAATTAAGTAGATTAAAATACTTAGTAATAGTAAGCTTATTAATTTTATTAAGATTTAATATTATATTATTAAAACAAATAGTAAATATAGTAAAGCTATTAACTTCTATATAATTATTTAGATATACTATAAGCTATAATTAAAGTAATAAAGTTAGGCTATTTATTAAATATAATAAAAGCTTTTTTATATTAATAAAAATAGAATATAAAGCTTGTATATTATTAGAGATAATTAGTAATTAGTAGCTTTCTACTAGGCTTACTACTTTAAATCTTATATCTAAGCTATAAGTTATATAAATAAGTAATTAAAGTAATTATAAAGTTTTTTGTAGTAAAAAATTGTTAGAGCTAGAGACAATTAATAATTAGAGATAATTAAGTATATTATAATTAATCTACTACTAAAGAAAGTTAGAATAAAATCTCTAGTTATATACCTAAGAGCTAAGCAATTACATGTCTATAATTAAGTAATTATAACTACTCTCTAACTTTAATACACTCTCTAGAGTAGTAAAAGTATTAATCTACTTTACTAAAACTAATTTTATTAAATCTACTGTAATTAGTATACTCTAGCAAAGTCTAGGCTTAAGAATCTAGAGCGTAGTAGTAGGTTACAGCCTAATTAAGCATTTAATTATACTTAATACTAATAGTAGTAAGCTCTTACTTATTTAAATAAGGCCTAATAGTCTAGAAATTAACTTTATTAGTTTAGAAATTACTTTATAATAGCTTAGAATATAGCTAATAGCTATAGAAATCTAAGTATCTAACTAGTAAGAGATAATTCTAATAGTAAGATCTAGGCTTCTAATCTCTTTTAGGTAAAGTTTATAGCGTAATTAATAGCTTAATAAGCTACGCTAGCTTTCTACGTAGATACGCGCTTAGGCTAGAATTAGAGACTTTATAATAATAAGTTCTCTAATTCTTTTCTTCTCTACTATAATTATCTACTTTTATATTATTAAGACGCTTAAGCTAATAAGCTAATAAGCTACCTATTTAATTAACTTATCTACTTAAGATTCTTAGCTCTTAAGTCTTAGCGCTCTTAAGTTCTACGCTTAATTCTCTACTCTACTTAATATACTACTTTACTTACTTTTCTATTCTCTCTATTACTATAGTAAGTTCTTACTCTTATACCTAAATTAATAGCTAACTATTATAATTTAGTCTAATAACTTAACTTCTAACTCTAACTCTAGCTATAAGTATTAGCGCTTTAGCTTCTACTATAATAGCATTTTACACTCTAATTATAATACTTTTAGTAGTAGTAATTATAATACGTAAGCTAGCACTTAGCGTAATAGTGCTTAGTGTAATAGTGCTCTACTTAATAGCGCTCTATAGTTAAGCGCTTAACTTTTTTACTATACTTAACTTAAAGATACTACTACTTAAATTCTACCTCTCTCTTCTAGAATAATAGTAGCTAATAGCTTATTTTCTAGCAGCTTTACCTAAAGTAATTAAGCTTCTAATACTTAACTATCTTAGAGCTTTATAAATTCTAATAATTAACTAGATTAGAGCTTTAAGATAACTAGTAGTTTTAGTAATAATAACTTCTATAAGAATTATAAGTAATTAAGATTATACGCTAAGCATACCTACTTAGATTATAAGGCCTCTTAGTTTAATAATCTTAATAACTAGAATATCTAAGAGACTATTAAGCCTATTTTTAAAAGTAGTATCTTTATTACTAATAATACTTTCTAGACTTAGAATTTAGGCCTTTAGTAATCTAACTACGTTAAGAACTAAGACGCTTAAGATTAAGAGAAGTAAGTATCTCTAAGTAATAGTTATAGTTATAGTTACTCTTATAAGAAGTCTAAGAGTAAAACTTCTATACTTAAGACTTTTCTAGATTATCTATATCTAATATATACTAGTTATTAGCGTAAGCAAGTTAGAGTATTACTTAACTATAATACTTCTTAACTTTCTAAGTATAAGTGTTATATTTATTAGTAGCTTCTTAATAATATTTAGAAAGCTAATTATTTTAAGTAACTCTATTAAGTTATGCGTTATTTATTCTATAACTCTTATAACTACTATACTACTAATTAAAATCTATATAATTACTTTATAAGCTTAGTAGATTACTATAGTTCTAAAGTAAGTTTATAATTCTCTTCTCTTTAGTTCTTTTAATCTTTTACTAACTTAATAATAGCGCTAAAGCTCTAAGAACGCTATTAAGTATTATAAGTAGCTCTACTAAGATCTTTATACTTATAAGAAGTAGAAGAAAGAAGCTAAAAGTAGTTCTAAAACTCTAGCTAAATTATTAGATAGAACTTCTAAGTTCTTAAATAAGAAGAGCTTAAAGAGTACTACGTTTATAACTCTCTAAGACTCTAATTAACGTAGTACTTATAGTAAGTTTATAATACTAAGTAAGAGAATAAGAGAGATTAATATAGGTAGTAGTTAGATATCTCTACCTATAATTTTTGCTTAGAGTTATCTACCTATAGCCTTTAATCTAATACTATAATACTTAGGCTATTATTATTAGAGCTTATTCTAGTAGCTTCTACTACTAACTTTCTAGCTATAGGCTTCTTAATTTAGAAATTAGCTACTATAGAATTAGTAGCAGAATTAGTATAGTTATTATTAGTCTTAGTAGTATAACTACTAGTCTTAGTAGCGTAATTATTAGTCTTAGCTACGTAATAATTATTCTTAGTATTATAATTCTTAGCTATATAGTTATAAGTCTAATAGCTCTATATCTAGTATTATAAGTAATAGATTCTATTACTATACTTAGCGTTAGCTAGCTAAGGCTAAGTATATAAAAGCACTACTACGTGCTAAGTATAATTAGATATAGCTTAAGATTTATATATAGACTTAAGCTACTAAGACTACTTATCTATAAGCTTAGGTTAAGAACTTTAAAAATAGCTAAAATAGTAAGCTAGCCTTTAATAAGAATAACTACAAGAGTTATAATTAGAAAGATTAGTACTATAGTAGTTAGTAAATTAGTAGCTATATAAGTTAGTCTAGTAGAAAAGTTTAGTAATTTATTTACTTTATGCTTACGTTAATTATTAGTAATTACTTTTCTATAACTAGGCGCTAGTTAAGATAACTAAGATCTAGCTTAGGTATAATTAATCTTTATAGTAGTAGTCTAAATAAAAATCTCTTTACTCTATCTACTTTTTTAGAATTAAATATTATAAATCTTATAAGTTAAGTAGCTATTTAAACTTCTTAAACTATTATTAGGTAAGTAATTTAGTTAATCTATCTATAGGCATAATTGTAGTTTCTAAATACTTAATTTTAAATAATTTTTTAGTATATTTCTACTATAGCTATATATTCTAGATATTAATATACCTAAGCTAAGTATTAATATACTTATTCTTTCTAATAACTAGCTTAATTATCTACTAATTATTACACTAAATAGTCTAGAGTTTTCTAAGATTAAGCGCTAGCTTCTTAAGAAAGTGCTTAAGCGCTATAGCTTTCTTAGTAGTATACTTAAAAGTAAGTAGCTCTACTTCTATAGTAGAGGTAGTAACTATACTTTATCTTATAGCTTTCTAAAAGATTACGCCTTTATATAATATAGTAATATAGCTATAAAATAATTAGTAAGTCTCTAGATTATTAGTAAAGAATACATCTTTAGTAATTATTAGATTAGGCCTATTATAGTTACTATACTAGATTATATTAAAATAAGTGTAGTAGAAATACATAATTACTTACTCTATAGCTTTTTTATACTTATTACTTAAGTTTATAAGAAAGTATAAGAGCTTAGAGGTAGTATACACTATATCTAGTTAAAGTATAATTACTATATAAAGTATAGAGCTAACTATTTTCTAGTATCTCTTAATTTTAGACTTAGTTACTTCTCTAGTATTCTTAATTAGCTTCTCTAATAGTAAAGGCGTTAAAAAGAAAGATCTATCTCTAAGCTTAAACTTCTTAAGCATCTTATCTATATACGTATTATAAATAAGTATAATTATCTTTAGATATTAGTCTCTAATTATATAAATATCTAGAAACTACTCTATATCTCTCTAATCTTAGATCTTATACTTACTAGAGATCTTAGCCTATATAGCTATTACGCGTTACTTTATACTCTTATAATAGAGTAATAGAATATTATTAATATAGAAGAGAATAAGAATTTTATATTCTTAATTAAAGAAGAGGTAAAGCTCTTCTTAAGAAGCTATTATACTAATAGCTTTTAGCGTTTCTAAGAACTTCTTATACTATAATAGTAGAGAGTTTTATAATCTATAAAGCGCGTAGTTAAGCTATATATATAATTTTAGCTTTCTAAAGCTATCTAGTATTTTATAGATTACTAAGTTCTCTACTATAATCTTTATATTAAGAAATACTTTTATAATATTAAACTATTTAATCTCTAGATTACTCTAGATAGTAATTACTATTATAGCGCAAAAGAACTTTATAGTAAGTATTACTATATAAGTTAAGTTAATTAAGTTCTTCTTCTAGAGATTACTATAAACTATAATTTAAGCTTTATATTTAAGAAAATAGCTATTCTAATTATACTTATAAGTCTATACCTATTTTAATAGAAGTAGCTAATCTTAAGCTTTTAACCTATAGATTTCTATCTAAGTTCTCTTCTTACTTAGCTAATTAATCTTTCTCTTAGAGATATCTTTAAAAAGCGTACGTATTAGATACTAGATTAGTTATTTCTATAATCTAGGCAGCTTTTAGAGATTATTACAGTATTAGTAAGTAGCTTTTAGCTTATACTTACTAAGCGTAGTAGCTATAATAATAGAGTTTATAGTCTTATAGCTAGCTTAATTATTCTAGTCTTTTTAAAGACTAAAAAGGTAGGTTTTATAAAAGTTAATCTAAGCTTACTTATTAACTAAGTCTATAATTACTATATTTACGCTATCTACGCTATTACTCTCTAGTTAATTACTAGGCTAAGTAGGCTATTTACTTTTACTTTTTAAGCATTTTAATAGTTAATAGATATTTATAGAAAGAGAGTGCTTAGGCTCTTTACTTATAACTCTTTTACTATAGCGCGTTTTAGAGAATTTAGCTACTAGCTAATTTTATAGCTATATTAATTATTAAGAGAAGGCTACTAATTTAGATAGTCTACCTCTTAGTCTCTTTAGCGCTTACTTTAGTTAAGCTAGTCTTTTATTTATTTCTACTAAACTAGAGTTTATTATAATAAGCTTAATAGATAGAGTTAGATCTTCTAATTTATATATAAAAGGCTCTTTACTTCTAGACTCTAATAAGTTAGCTCTTTTAGGCGTATATACTACTCTTTAACTATTAAAAACTCTATAATTACTTTAATTACCTATTTCTAAAATCTTATACTTAGGCGTAGGTTTTAGAGTAGTAAGTTTAGTAGAAAGCTACTAATTATTAGAAATTTCTAATAAAATACTAGCTTTATATTCTATCTCTATTAAATTAATAAAGCCTTAATTATATTTAATAGATAGGCTAACCTTATTACTTTAATTATAGTCTATGTTACCTCTAAGATCTTACTTAGTAGTTAATAGCTCTACTATACTTACTATTTAATTAATAAAAAGAATATTAAACTTCTCTATAGAATTAATAAGCTTACTATTATTAAGCATTTTAATCTACTTAATTACTTAATCTCTAGTTAGCTTCTCTTTACACTTACCTTAATAGAACTTATACTTATTAAAAGTAATATTATAAGTTATAATTACTTAATTAATTACTAGTACCTATATATAATATATATTAGAAGCTTAATAGCTAATAAGATATTCTATATAGCTATAAGGCTTAACTTTAAAGTCTTAATAGTACTTTCTAGCTACATAATTACTATTAAGTAGATACGCTTAATAGCTATAAGTATAGATTCTACTCTAATCTAGGTAAAGATTAGTAGCCTAGTGCCTAATCTTAGGTAGCTAATAATATTAGAAATACTTTCTAAACTATTTATATAATATCTAATCTAGAGATTAATAGCTATAAAGCTATAATAGACTTATTCTATAGAGTTAGACTACTACGTTTATAATTACTAGCTAGAGCCTAGCTAGAAGATTAGCGCTTATGCGTATCTTAATTAACTTAGTAATAAGCTCTTAGCTAGCTTTCTCTACTAAGCTATTAGGCTTATAGATATATAGTAGAGGCGTTATAATTATAATTCTCTTTTCTTTAGCTTATTTCTTATATCTTAAGTACTCTCTCTAAGGTAATATTATAGTATTATTATTCTAATAGATTTCTATAATCTTCTACTAATAGTAGCGCTTAACTATAGCTATAAAGCTTATAATAACTTCTATTATAAAGTCTAGCGTTTTATTCTTTAGGTTATAATTATATAGCTTACCTAAATAATTTTTCTTAATAATTAAAGCTTATTTATTAAGTATATAGCTTATAGAGAAGTTAAATAAGTTTTATAATACTTTAAAGAAGAGACGTAGTAATAGCTTATAAGGCTAATAAAAGATTCTTTAAGATATATAAATAGTAGCGTAATTATTATATTTACTACGCTATATACCTATAATCTCTATATTCTAGATAGCTTTAATAAAAGCCTTAAGAGCTTACTTACTTAAGTAGCCTAACCTTTAGTACTAAAGATTAGCGTTACTAGTGCGTAATTATAGAACTTATAAGTAGGTAATAGTATTTATAATAATAGAATTAGAAGAATAGATAGAAGAGTTATATTTAATAAATAAGAGGTTAAATCTACACTTAAGAGTTATAAGAATAACAAACGCCTTTAGCGTGCTTATTCTAATTATATAATTATAGCTTATATACTATATACTACTATTTCTAAGAAGCTTCTCTAAGATAATATTAGTGTAGAAACTAGAGATAATCTTAACACTAGTAAGTATAAGATTAGCCTTTTTAGGTTCTTTAGAAGTGCTAAGAATAAGATAAAGTATATAATTACTAATACTAATTACTAGAAGAATCTAGCTGCCTATTTTAACTATTTCTCTATTAGTCTTAATAAAGAAATTAGACTTAATTAAAGCCTTATTATTAACTAAGTAGACTATAGCTCTACTATTAAAAATTATACTAGCTAAGAGCGCGTAAAACTTAAAGTCTATACTAAAAATAGAAGACCTAAACTTAGAGATTAGCTTCTTAGAGTAAATAATTATTAAGACTATATTACTAGAGTACTTACTAGCTAGAGCGCTTATCTTCTAGCTAAATTACTTAATCTTCTTATATAGGCTACTTTACTTCTCTTTATAATAGCGCTTCTAGATCTTTTACTTATCTTAAGCTAAGAGTTCTATTAGTAGAACGCCTAGTAGCCTAGATCTAGTAATTATAGTCTATAATTAGTAATATAAGATAGGCTTCTACTTATACTTTATATTAGATTTATAGAGATAAGGCTTAGGTAGTAAGCTTAACTACTTCTTACCTAACTTAGTAGAAGTAAAGAGTTAACTTATAACTACATTAAAGATTATATTAGCTTTTTTCTTTCTAGTAGTAATTAATATCTTTTAGAGAATAACGCTAAATACTTTACTAAGATTATTAAGGCTTAACGTGTTCTTTCTAAAGACTATAGTAAATAATTAATTATATTACTACTAGTAGGCCTACTTAGAGTTAAACTTCTTAACTATAGTAAGAAAGTTAGTAATTATAAGAGGTTTTTTAACTTCTAAGAGCTTAAAAATCTTTACTTTTTAGTAGATTATAAGCTAGTTATTAAACTACTTTTTAGTAGTTTCTCTCTAAGTTTTCTTAAGATAAGTATAATACTTTACGTAAACTATATATTACGTAGTCTAATTAGTAGAAGTAAGTATAGTCTTAAAAGTCTTTATAAGAGACTAGACTATTCTTTTATTATTACTTATAGTTATAAGTAATAAGTAATCTAGCGTAATAGTGCGTATAATCTAGGTCTTAATATTATTAATCTTCTTACTCTTTCTTAACTACTACTTAGACTTATAGTTTTAGTAGGCTATAAGTATAGTACTATTCTTAGTCTTATAATTATAATCTTATAAGAAAGTATTATACTTATAAATAGCTTTATTATACTTATTCTTTTAATTTTTAGTTAGCTCTAAGAGAAAAGAAGCTAGAGCTATAGGCTCTAGAACTAAAAGGTTAGAGAACTTAGGCTTCTAAGTATCTATATATTTAACATCTAGAAGATTAAAATTAATCTCTTTCTAGATACTTTTCTTATTATAGTATTACTTAAGAAGCGTAAACTAGGTATTCTAGTTAGATTACTTCTTAAGAAGTACACTTATAGCTATAATAGCTATATTATAATTACTTATATCTATAAAGTTAGAGTATAGAATTAATGTAGAGATATAGAGAATAATAAAAAGGTAGGTAGCGTAAGTAATTACGTAGAAGAAGTTCTAATTATAGAACGTTTAAAGAAAGTAGAGTAGAAATAAGATTAACTAATCTATCTTCTAGTAAGCTTTAATACGTAGTAGAAATTAGTTCTATAATTAAGTAGCTAGGCTTATAACTATTAGAGCTAGAGATAATTAATAATTAGAGATAATTAAGTATATTATAATTAATCTACTACTAAAGAAAGTTAGAATAAAATCTCTAGTTATATACCTAAGAGCTAAGCAATTACGTATCTATAATTAAGCAATTATAACCGCTCTCTAACTTTAACAAAAATTAGTACATATATTAAAGAAAGTAAATTTACTAAAGTCTAGAGATAAAAAGTCTCTTATATATAGATTAGAAAATTCTAATTTTTTTATTAAGTCTACTATAATAGACTCTAGATTTTTAAAAATAAAAATAAAATCTACTTTACTAAAGTTAGTACTAAAAAGACTAGAAAGTAAACTATTTAAATTAGTAGTCTAGTTTTAATAATAAAAATAGCTATAAAACTAGCAAATAGCTAAGTTCTTTAAGATACGCTATAGAACTAAGATTATATGTAAAAAGGTTAAGCGCGTTCTTTTAATAAATACTTATTAACTATTAAAATACTCTAAGAGTAAAAAAAAATAGTCTACTTAGCTTAGTAATTAACTTAAAAGTAGTAGTAAAAGTAGTATAAATATAGTAAGCTTAAATAATAGTTTATAGTAAGTACTAGCAAAAGAACTAAATAAACTTACCTTATATAGTAACTCTTACTATAAAGTTCTTTTACGCTATAATTAAATAATTTAAAATTATAAAAGCTTTTTTTAACAAAAAAATTATAGTAAAGAACTTACCTTAGTAATATATAGAATACTAAATAACTTTAGAGAGCTAGAATTATATATGTTTCTTTACTATATACTTTATAAATTACTAGACTTTTTACTATAATAGTATAAAAGTTTCTAGAAATACTAAAAGCTATTAGTATAATAGCTTAATAGAAAAAGCTAAAAAAAATTCTTTAATTAAGAATATAGAATTCTTACTCTCTTCTTTATTAAAAATATTTAATTACTATATTATAAGAAAATAAAGTAATACGTAATAGTAATATAAACTAAGATTTCTAGTAAGTATAAAATCTAAGATTAAAAAGATATAAAGTAGTTTTTTAGTATTTACATAATTAGATAGTAAAATACAAAGATAATTATACTTATGTAAAGAATAGATAGGTAACAAGAACTATTCTCTAATAATAGAATATAGCTTTATTAGAACAAAGTAGTTAAATACTATAATAAATAGTATTAACTAATAAAGATTATAATATAATTGTAGAGTAGATAATAGGTAAAAGGTAATAATATTATTACTAGGTAAAGAATAACTATAGAGAATTACTATTTCTTTTATAGAAAATAGCTACTAGAATAATTACGTAAATATCTGCCTATTTCTGCTTAGAGATAAGAATTTATAATTAAATCTGCTTAATTTCTATTAATTTCTAGATTTATAATCTAAGTCTACTAAATTCTTCTTATCTTCTAGATTTATAATCTAGACTAGTACTAATTATATTAGTCTATACGTTGTATTATATAGACTAATAATTAGTTTATTACTAGATCTTTTAGTAATTATAGAAAGAGAGATAAGAAGATAAGAGTTATTAAATTACGTAATAACTCTAATATTAACTAGGCTAAGATAAATAGAGGTGTTTTAGAATCTTCTAGTGTAGTAGATTAAAACTAGCTACTAAAATCTTAATTACGTAAGTAATTAGATTTACTAGAAATTTTTCTAATTTGTTAAGAAATAATAATAAGTGTAATCTTAATAAAGCTTAATAATAATAAAAAGATAATAATAACTAAGTTATTATAATCTTTACATACTCTCTTAAGCTGTAGTTTATAATAACTAAATAATAAGAAAATATAAGTAGTTTTTATAACTAACTTATTAATAATACTTTATATAAGAAGTTTTAATAACTATCTTAAAACTAAAAACCTATTTCTATTTCTATTTCTATTTACTAATATAAAAAGTTATATAATAATAACTAAATATAAAGCCTAGACTAGAATCTCTAAGGTATAAGAACTTAGAGGTTGAAAACCTAAGCTCTGTAGTAATAGTATTAATATACTATTTTTATTATTATAAATAAATTATAATAATAATAATAACTAGTTATAAATAATTAATCTAGTTTAACTAGACTAATTCTATTTATAAAAT